>NC_142807.1:60056799-60356799 GCF_049724085.1 Artemia sp. Qi Xiang Cuo | reverse complement strand
TGTGATTTATAGGTCAGGTATGAATAATTGAATATATAGTAGTAGTAGGTCATAAGGAGGAACATAATTTATTTGTTTTACATTTTATGATTTATAAGTAAATTATGAATATATATTATTAGTAGGTCATAAGGAGGAACATAAATTATTTGTTTTACATTTTGTGATTTATAGGTAAGGTATGAATAATTGAATATATAGTAGTAGTAGGTCATAAGAAGGAACATAAGTTATTTGTTTTACAAATTGTGATTTATAGGTAAGGTATGAATATATATTATTAGTAGGTCAAAAGTAGGAACATAAGTTATTTGTTTTACATTTTGTGATTTATAGGCAAGGTATGAATAATTGAATATATAGTATTAGTAGGTCAAAAGGAGGAACATAAGTTATGTTATACATTTTCTGATTTATAGGTAGGTTATGAATATATAGTAGTAGTAGGTCATAGGGAGGAACATAAGTTATTTGTTTTACATTTTGTGATTTATAGGTAAGGTATGAATAATTGAATATATAGTATTAGTAGGTCATAAGGAGGAACATAAGTTATTTGTTTTACAAATTATGATTTATAGGTAAGGTATGAATATATAGTATTAGTAGGTCATATGGAGGAAAATAAGTTATTTGTTTTACATTTTGTGATTTATAGGTAAGGTATGAATAATTGAATATATAGTAGTAGTAGGTCATAAGAAGGAACATAAGTTATTTGTTTTACAAATTATGATTTATAGGTAAGGTATGAATATATAGTAGTAGTAGGTCAAAAGGAGGAACATAAGTTATTTGTTTTACATTTTGTGATTTATAGGTAATGTATGAATAATTGAATATATAGTAGAAGTAGGTCATAAGGAGGAACATAAGTTATTTGTTTTACAAATTTTGATTTATAGGTAAGGTATGAATATATAGTAGTAGTAGGTCAAAAGGATGAACATAAGTTATGTTATACATTTTCTGATTTATAGGTAGTGTATGAATATATAGTAGTAGTAGGTCAAAAGGAGGAACATAAGTTATTTGTTTTACATTTTATGATTTATAAGTAAAGTATGAATATATAGTATTAGTAGGTCATAAGGAGGAACATAAGTTATTTGTTTTACATTTTTTGATTTATAAGTAAAGTATGAATATATAGTATTAGTAGGTCATAAGGAGGAACATAAGTTATTTGTTTTACATTTTGTGATTTATAAGTAAAGTATGAATATATAGTATTAGTAGTTCATAAGGAGGAACATAAGTTATTTGTTTTACATTTTATGATTTATAAGTAAAGTATGAATATATAGTATTAGTAGGTCATAAGGAGGAACATAAGTTATTTGTTTTACAAATTGTGATTTATATGTAAGGTATGAATATATAGTATTAGTAGGTCAAAAGGAGGAACATAAGTTATTTTTTTTACATTTTATGATTTATAAGTAAAGTATGAAAATACAGTAGTAGTAGGTCATAAGGAGGAACATAAGTTATTTGTTTTACAAATTGTGATTTATAGGTAGGGTATGACTATATAGTAGTAGTAGGTCAAAAGGAGGAACATAAGTTATTTTTTTTACATTTTATGATTTATAAGTAAAGTATGAATATATAGTATTAGTAGGTCATAAGGAGGAACATAAGTTATTTGTTTTACAAATTGTGATTTATAGGTAGGGTATGAATATATAGTAGTAGTATGTCAAAAGGAGGAACATAAGTTATTTGTTTTACAATTTATGATTTATAAGTAAAGTATGAATATATAGTATTAGTAGGTCATAAGGAGGAACATAAGTTATTTGTTTTACATATTATGATTTATAAGTAAAGTATTAATATATAGTATTAGTAGGTCATAAGGAGGAACATAAGTTATTTGTTTTACATTTTATTATTTATAAGTAAAGTATGAATATATAGTATTAGTAGGTCATAAGGAGGAACATAAGTTATTTGTTTTACATTTTGTGATTTATAGGTAAGGTATGAATAATTGAATATATAGTATTAGTAGGTCATAAGGAGGAACATAAGTTATTTGTTTTACAAATTATGATTTATAGGTAATGTATGAATATATAGTAGTAGTAGGTCAAAAGGAGGAACATTAGTTATGTTATACATTTTCTGATTTATAGGGAGGGTATGAATATATAGTGGTAGTATGTCATAAGGAGTAACATAAGTTATTTGTTTTACATGTTATGATTTATAATTAAAGTATGAATATATAGTATTAGTAGGTCATAAGGAGGAACATAAGTTATTTGTTTTACATTTTTTGATTTATAAGTAAAGTATGAATATATAGTATTAGTAGGTCATAAGGAGGAACATAAGTTATTTGTTTTACATTTTTTGATTTATAAGTAAAGTATGAATATATAGTATTAGTAGGTCATAAGGAGGAACATAAGTTATTTGTTTTACATTTTATGATTTATAAGTAAAGTATGAATATATAGTATTAGTAGGTCATAAGGAGGAACATAAGTTATTTGTTTTACAAATTGTGATTTATATGTAAGTTATGAATATATAGTAGTAGTAGGTCAAAAGGAGGAACATAAGTTATTTGTTTTACATTTTATGATTTATAAGTAAAGTATGAATATACAGTATTAGTAGGTCATAAGGAGGAACATAAGTTATTTGTTTTACAAATTGTGATTTATAGGTAAGGTATTAATATATAGTAGTAGTAGGTCAAAAGGAGGAACATAAGTTATTTTTTTTACATTTTATGATTTATAAGTAAAGTATGAATATATAGTATTAGTAGGTCATAAGGAGGAACATAAGTTATTTGTTTTACAAATTGTGATTTATATGTATGGTATGAATATATAGTAGTAGTAGGTCAAAAGGAGGAACATAAGTTATTTGTTTTACATTTTATGATTTATTAGTAAAGTATGAATATATAGTATTAGTAGGTCATAAGGAGGAACATAAGTTATTTGTTTTACATTTTTTGATTTATAAGTAAAGTATGAATATATAGTATTAGTAGGTCATAAGGAGGAACATAAGTTATTTGTTTTACAAATTGTGATTTATAGGTAGGGTATGAATATATAGTAGTAGTAGGTCAAAAGGAGGAACATAAGTTATTTGTTTTACATTTTATGATTTATAAGTAAAGTATGAAAATATAGTATTAGTAGGTCATAAGGAGGAACATAAGTTATTTGTTTTACATTTTGTGATTTATAGGTAAGGTATGAATAATTGAATATATATTATTAGTAAGTCATAAGGAGGAACATAAGTTATTTGTTTTATAAATTATGATTTATAGGTAAGTTATGAATATATAGTAGTAGTAGGTCAATAGGAGGAACATAATTTATGTTATAAATTTTATGATTTATATGTAGGGTATGAATATATAGTAGTAGTAGGTCATAAGGAGGAACATAAGTTATTTGTTTTACATTTTATGATTTATAAGTAAAGTATGAATATATAGTATTAGTAGGTCATAAGGAGGAACATAAGTTATTTGTTTTACATTTTGTGATTTATAGGTAAGGTATGAATAATTGAATATATAGTATTAGTAGGTCATAAGGAGGAACATAATTTATTTGTTTTACAAATTATTATTTATAGTTAAGGTATGAATATATAGTAGTAGTAGGTCAAAAGGAGGAACATAAGTTATGTTATAAATTTTCTGATTTATAGGTAGGGTATGAATATATAGTAGTAGTAGGTCAAAAGGAGGAACATAAGTTATTTGTTTTACATTTTATGATTTATAAGTAAAGTATGAAAATATAGTATTAGTAGGTCATAAGGAGGTACATAAGTTATTTTTTTTACATTTTGTGATTTATAGGTAAGGTATGAATAATTGAATATATAGTATTAGTAGGTCATACTGAGGAACATAAGTTATTTGTTTTACATTTTATGATTTATAATTAAATTATGAATATATAGTATTAGTAGGTCATAAGGAGGAACATAAGTTATTTGTTTTACATTTTGTGATTTATAGGTAAGGTATGAATAATTGAATATATAGTAGTAGTAGGTCATAAGGAGGAACATAAGTTATTTGTTTTACATTTTATGATTTATAAGTAAAGTATAAATATATAGTATTAGTAGGTCATAAGGAGGAACATAAGTTATTTGTTTTACAAATTGTGATTTATAGGTAAGGTATGAATATATAGTAGTAGTAGGTCATAGGGAGGAACATAAGTTATTTGTTTTACATTTTGTGATTTATAGGTAAGGTATGAATAATTGAATATATAGTAGTAGTAGGTCATAAGGAGGAACATAAGTTATTTGTTTTAAAAATTATGATTTATATGTAAGGTATGAATATATAGTAGTAGTAGGTAAAAAGGAGGAACATAAGTTATGTTATAAATTTTCTGATTTATAGGTATGGTATGAATATATAGTAGTAGTAGGTCAAAAGGAGGAACATAAGTTATTTGTTTTACATTTTATGATTTATAAGTAAAGTATGAATATATAGTATTAGTAGGTCATAAGGAGGAACATAAGTTATTTGTTTTACATTTTGTGATTTATAGGTCAGGTATGAATAATTGAATATATAGTAGTAGTAGGTCCTAAGGAGGAACATAAGTTATTTGTTTTACATTTTATGATTTATAAGTAAATTATGAATATATAGTATTAGTAGGTCATAAGTAGGAACATAAGTTATTTGTTTTACATTTTGTGATTTATAGGTAAGGTATGAATAATTGAATATATAGTAGTAGTAGGTCATAAGAAGGAACATAAGTTATTTGTTTTACAAATTGTGATTTATATGTAAGGTATGAATATATAGTAGTAGTAGGTCAAAAGGAGGAACATAAGTTATTTGTTTTACATTTTGTGATTTATAGGCAAGGTATGAATAATTGAATATATAGTAGTAGTAGGTCAAAAGGAGGAACATAAGTTATGTTATACATTTTCTGATTTATAGGTAGGGTATGAATATATATTAGTAGTAGGTCATAAGGAGGAACATAAGTTATTTGTTTTACATTTTGTGATTTATAGGTTAGGTATGAATAATTGAATATATAGTATTAGTAGGTCATAAGGAGGAACATAAGTTATTTGTTTTACAAATTATGATTTATAGGAAAGGTATGAATATATAGTAGTAGTAGGTCAAAAGGAGGAACATAAGTTATTTGTTTTACATTTTGTGATTTATAGGTAAGGTATGAATAATTTAATATATAGTAGTAGTAGGTCATAAGGATGAACATAAGTTATTTGTTTTACAAATTATGATTTATAGGTAAGGTATGAATATATAGTAGTAGTAGGTCAAAAGGAGGAACATAAGTTATTTGTTTTACATTTTGTGATTTATAGGCAAGGTATGAATAATTGAATATATAGTAGTAGTAGGTCATAAGGAGTAACATAAGTTATTTGTTTTACAAATTTTGATTTATAGGTAAGGTATGAATATATAGTAGTAGTAGGTCAAAAGGAGGAACATAAGTTTTGTTATACATTTTCTGATTTATAGTTAGGTTATGAATATATAGTAGTAGTAGGTCAAAAGGAGGAACATAAGTTATTTGTTTTACATTTTATGATTTATAAGTAAAGTATGAATATATAGTATTAGTAGGTCATAAGGAGGAACATAAGTTATTTTTTTTACATTTTATGATTTATAAGTAAAGTATGAATATATAGTATTAGTAGGTCATAAGGAGGAACATAAGTTATTTGTTTTACATTTTTTGATTTATAAGTAAAGTATGAATATATAGTATTAGTATGTCATAAGGAGGAACATAATTTATTTGTTTTACATTTTATTATTTATAAGTAAAGTATGAATATACAGTATTAGTAGGTCATAAGGAGGAACATAAGTTATTTGTTTTACAAAGTGTGATTTATAGTTAGGTTATTAATATATAGTAGTAGTAGGTCAAAAGGAGGAACATAAGTTCTTTGTTTTACATTTTATGATTTATATGTATAGTATGAATTTATAGTATTAGTAGGTCATAAGGAGGAACATAAGTTATTTGTTTTATATATTATGATTTATAGGTAATGTATTAATATATAGTAGTAGTAGGTCAAAAGGAGGAACATAAGTTATTTTTTTTACATTTTATGATTTATAAGTAAAGTATGAAAATACAGTCTTATTAGGTCATAATGAGGAAAATAAGTTATTTGTTTTACAAATTGTGATTTATAGGTAGTGTATGAATATATAGTAGTAGTAGGTCAAAAGGAGGAACATAAGTTATTTGTTTTACATTTTATGATTTATAAGTAAAGTATGAATATATAGTATTAGTAGGTCATAAGGAGGAACATAAGTTATTTGTTTTACATTTTTTGATTTATAAGTAAAGTATGAATATATAGTATTAGTAGGTCATAAGGAGGAAAATAAGTTATTTGTTTTACATTTTATGATTTATATGTAAAGTATGAATATATATTATTAGTAGTTCATAAGGAGGAACATAAGTTATTTTTTTTAAATTTTGTGATTTATAGGTAATGTATGAATTATTGAATATATAGTATTAGTAGGTCATAAGGAGGAACATAAGTTATTTGTTTTACAAATTATGATTTATAGGTAAGGTATGAATATATAGTAGTAGTAGGTCAAAAGGAGGAACATAAGTTATGTTATACAGTTTCTGATTTATAGGTATCGTATGAATATATAGTAGTAGTAGGTCAAAAGGAGGAACATAAGTTATTTGTTTTACATTTTATGATTTATAAGTAAAGTATGAATATATAGTATTAGTAGGTCATAAGGAGGAACATAAGTTATTTTTTTTACATTTTATGATTTATAAGTAAAGTATGAATATATAGTATTAGTAGGTCATAAGGAGGAACATAAGTTATTTGTTTTACATTTTATGATTTATAAGTAATGTATGAATATATAGTAGTAGTAGGTCAAAAGGAGGAACATAAGTTATTTTTTTTACATTTTATGATTTATAAGTAAAGTATGAATATATAGTATTAGTAGGTCATAAGGAGGAACATAAGTTATTTGTTTTACAAATTGTGATTTATAGGTAATGTATGAATATATAGTAGTAGTAGGTCAAAAGGAGGAACATAAGTTATTTGTTTTACATTTTATGATTTATAAGTAAAGTATGAATATACAGTATTAGTAGGTCATAAGGAGGAACATAAGTTATTTGTTTTACAAATTGTGATTTATAGGTAAGGTATTAATATATAGTAGTAGTAGGTCAAAAGGAGGAACATAAGTTATTTTTTTTACATTTTATGATTTATAAGTAAAGTATGAATATATAGTTTTAGTAGGTCATAAGGAGGAACATAAGTTATTTGTTTTACAAATTGTGATTTATAGGTAGGGTATGAATATATAGTAGTAGTAGGTCAAAAGGAGGAACATAAGTTATTTGTTTTACATTTTATGATTTATAAGTAAAGTATGAATATATAGTATTAGTAGGTCATAAGGAGGAAAATAAGTTATTTGTTTTACATTTTATGATTTATAAGTAAAGTATGAATATATAGTATTAGTAGGTCATAAGGAGGAACATAAGTTATTTGTTTTACAAATTGTGATTTATAGGTATGGTATGAATATATAGTAGTAGTAGGTCAAAAGGAGGAACATAAGTTATTTGTTTTACATTTTATGATTTATAAGTAAAGTATGAAAATATAGTATTAGTAGTTCATAAGGAGGAACATAAGTTATTTTTTTTACATTTTGTGATTTATAGGTAAGTTATGAATAATTGAATATATAGTATTAGTAGGTCATAAGGAGGAACATAAGTTATTTGTTTTATAAATTATGATTTATATTAAAGGTATGAATATATAGTAGTAGTAGGTCAAAAGGAGGAACATAAGTTATGTTATACAGTTTCTGATTTATATGTAGGGTATGAATATATAGTAGTAGTAGGTCATAATGAGGAACATAAGTTATTTGTTTTAGATTTTATGATTTATAAGTAAAGTATGAAAATATAGTATTAGTAGGTCATAAGGAGGAACATAAGTTATTTGTTTTACATTTTGTGATTTATAGGTAAGGTATGAATAATTGAATATATAGTATTAGTAAGTCATAAGGAGGAACATAAGTTATTTGTTTTACAAATTATTATTTATAGTTAATGTATGAATATATAGTATTAGTAGGTCAAAAGGAGGAACATAATTTATGTTATACATTTTCTGATTTATAGGTAGGGTATGAATATATAGTAGTAGTATGTCATAAGGAGTAACATAAGTTATTTGTTTTACATTTTATGATTTATAAGTAAAGTATGAATATATAGTATTAGTAGGTCATAAGGAGGAACATAAGTTATTTGTTTTACATTTTGTTATTTATAGGTAAGGTATGAATAGTTGAATATATAGTAGTAGTAGGTCATAAGGAGGAACATAAGTTATTTGTTTTACAAATTATGATTTATAGGTAAGGTATGAATATATAGTAGTATTAGGTCATATGGAGGAACATAAGTTATTTGTTTTACATTTTGTGATTTATAGGTAAGGTATGAATAATTGAATATATAGTAGTAGTAGGTCATAAGGAGGAACATAAGTTATTTGTTTTACAAATTATGATTTATAGGTAAGGTATGAATATATAGTATTAGTAGGTCAAAAGGAGGAACATAAGTTATGTTATACATTTTCTGATTTATAGGTAGGGTATGAATATATAGTAGTAGTAGGTCAAAAGGAGTAACATAAGTTATTTGTTTTACATGTTATGATTTATAAGTAAAGTATGAAAATATAGTATTAGTAGGTCAAAAGGAGGAACATAAGTTATGTTATACATTTTCTGATTTATAGGTAGGGTATGAATATATAGTAGTAGTAGGTCATAATGAGGAACATAAGTTATTTGTTTTACATTTTATTATTTATAAGTAAAGTATGAAAATATAGTATTAGTAGGTCATAAGGAGGAACATAAGTTATTTGTTTTACATTTTGTGATTTATAGGTAAGGTATGAATAATTGAATATATAGTAGTAGTAAGTCATAAGAAGGAACATAAGTTATTTGTTTTACAAATTATGATTTATAGGTAAGGTATGAATATATAGTAGTAGTAGGTCAAAAGGAGGAACATAAGTTATGTTATACATTTTCTGATTTATATGTATGGTATGAATATATAGTATTAGTAGGTCATAAGGAGGAACATAATTTATTTGTTTTACATTTTATGATTTATAAGTAAAGTATGAAAATATAGTATTAGTAGGTCATAAGGAGGAACATAAGTTATTTGTTTTACATTTTGTGATTTATAGGTAAGTTATGAATAATTGAATATATAGTATTAGTAAGTCATAAGGAGGAACATAAGTTATTTGTTTTATAAATTATGATTTATAGGAAAGGTATGAATATATAGTAGTAGTAGGTCAAAAGGAGGAACATAAGTTATTTGTTTTACATTTTATGATTTATAAGTAAAGTATGAAAATATAGTATTACTAGTTAATAAGTAGGAAAATAAGTTATTTTTTTTACATTTTGTGATTTATAGGTAAGGTATGAATAATTTAATATATAGTAGTAGTATGTCATTAGGATGAACATAAGTTATTTGTTTTATAAATTATGATTTATAGGTAATGTATGAATATATAGTAGTAGTAGGTCAAAAGGAGGAACATAAGTTATTTGTATTAAATTTTATTATTTATAAGTAAAGTATGAAAATATAGTATTAGTATGTCATAAGGAGGAACATAAGTTATTTGTTTTACATTTTGTGATTTATAGGTAAGGTATGAATAATTGAATATATAGTAGTAGTAGGTCATAAGGAGGAACATAAGTTATTTGTTTTACAAATTATGATTTATAGGTAAGGTATGAATATATAGTAGTAGTAGGTCAAAAGGAGGAACATAAGTTATTTTATAAATTTTCTGATTTATAGGTAGGGTATGAATATATAGTATTAGTAGTTCATAAGGAGGAACATAATTTATTTGTTTTACATTTTATGATTTATAAGTAAAGTATGAAAATATAGTATTAGTAGGTCATAAGGAGGAACATAAGTTATTTGTTTTAAATTTTGTGATTTATAGGTAAGGTATGAATAATTGAATATATAGTATTAGTAAGTCATAAGGAGGAACATAAGTTATTTGTTTTACAAATTATGATTTATATGTAATGTATGAATATATAGTAGTAGTAGGTCAAAAGGAGGAACATAAGTTATGTTATACATTTTCTGATTTATAGGTAGGGTATGAATATATAGTAGTAGTAGGTCATAAGGAGGAACATAAGTTATTTTTTTTTCAAATTTTGAATTATATGTAATGTATGAATATATAGTAGTAGTAGTTCAAAAGGAGGAACATAAGTTATGTTATAAATTTTCTGATTTATATGTATGGTATGAATATATAGTAGTAGTATGTCATAAGGAGGAACATAAGTTATTTGTTTTACATTTTATTATTTATAAGTAAAGTATGAATATATAGTATTAGTAGGTCATAAGGAGGAACATAATTTATTTGTTTTACATTTTTTGATTTTTAGTTAATGTATGAATAATTGAATATATAGTAGTAGTAGGTCATAATGAGGAACATAAGTTATTTGTTTTACAAATTATGATTTATAGGTAAGGTATGAATATATAGTAGTAGTATGTCATAGGGAGGAACATAAGTTATTTTTTTTACATTTTGTGATTTATAGTTAGGTTATTAATATATAGTAGTAGTAGGTCATAAGAAGGAACATAAGTTATTTGTTTTTCATATTATGAATTATAGGTAAGGTATGAAGATATATTAGTATTAGGTCAAAAGGATGAACATAATTTATGTTATACATTTTCTGATTTATAGTTATGGTATGAATATATATTAGTAGTATGTCATAAGGAGGAACATAAGTTATTTGTTTTTCATTTTATGATTTATCAGTAAAGTATGAATATATAGTATTAGTAGGTCATAAGGAGGAACATAAGTTATTTGTTTTACATTTTGTGATTTATAGGTAAGGTATGAATAATTGAATATATAGTAGTAGTAGGTCATAGGGAGGAACATAAGTTATTTGTTTTACAAATTGTGATTTATAGGTAAGGTATGAATATATAGTAGTAGTAGGTCATAAGGAGGAACATAAGTTATTTGTTATACATTTTGTGATTTATAGGTAGGGTATGAATATATAATAGTAGTAGGTCATAAGGAGGAACATAAGTTATTTGTTTTACATTTTGTGATTTATAGGTAAGGTATGAATACATAGTAGTAGTAGGTCATAAGGAGGAACACAAGTTATTTGTTTTACATTTTGTGATTTATAGGTAAGGTATGAATATATAGTAGTAGTAGGTCATAAGGAGGAACATAAGTTATCTGTTTTACATTTTGTGATTTATCAGTAAGGTATGAATATATAGTAATAGTAGGTCATAAGCAGGAACATAAGTTATTTGTTTTACATTTTGTGATTTATAGTTAAGGTATGAATGCATAGTAGTAGTAGGTCATAAGGAGTAACATAAGTTATTTGTTATACATTTTGTGATTTATAGGTAAGGTATGAATAATTGAATATATATTAGTAGTAGGTCATAAGGAGGAACATAAGTTATTTGTTTCACAAATTGTGATTTATAAGTAAGGTATGAATAATTGAATATACAGTAGTAGTAGGTCATAAGGAGGAACATAAGTTATTTGTTTTACAAATTATGATTTCCAGTTAAGGTGTGAATATATAGTAGTAGTAGGTCATACGGAGGAACATAAGTTATTTATTATACATTTTGTGATTTATAGGTTGGGTATGAATATATAGTAGTAGTAGGTCATAAGGAAGAACATAATTTATTTGTTTTACATTTTGTAATTTATAGGTAAGGTATGAATACATAGTAGTAGTAGGTCATACGGAGGAACATAAGTTATTTATTATACATTTTGTGATTTATAGGTTGGGTATGAATATATAGTAGTAGTAGGTCATAAGGAGGAACATAAGTTATTTGTTTTACATTTTGTGATTTATAGGTAAGGTATGAACGTATAGTAGCAGTAGGTCATAAGGAGGAACATAAGTTATTTGTTTTACAAATTATGATTTCCAGTTAAGGTGTGAATATATAGTAGTAGTAGGTCATACGGAGGAACATAAGTTATTTATTATACATTTTGTGATTTATAGGTTGGGTATGAATATATAGTAGTAGTAGGTCATAAGGAGGAACATAAGTTATTTGTTTTACATTTTTTTATTTATAGGTAAGGTTTGAATAAATAGTAGTAGTAGGTCATACGGAGGAACATAAGTTATTTATTATACATTTTGTGATTTATAGGTTGGGTATGAATATATAGTAGTAGTAGGTCATAAGGAGGAACATAAGTTATTTGTTTTACATTTTGTGATTTATAGGTAAGGTATGAACGTATAGTAGCAGTAGGTCATAAGGAGGAACATAAGTTATTTGTTTTACAAATTATGATTTCCAGTTAAGGTGTGAATATATAGTAGTAGTAGGTCATACGGAGGAACATAAGTTATTTATTATACATTTTGTGATTTATAGGTTGGGTATGAATATATAGTAGTAGTAGGTCATAAGGAAGAACATAAGTTATTTGTTTTACATTTTGTAATTTATAGGTAAGGTATGAATACATAGTAGTAGTAGGTCATACGGAGGAACATAAGTTATTTATTATACATTTTGTGATTTATAGGTTGGGTATGAATATATAGTAGTAGTAGGTCATAAGGAGGAACATAAGTTATTTGTTTTACATTTTGTGATTTATAGGTAAGGTATGAACGTATAGTAGCAGTAGGTCATAAGGAGGAACATAAGTTATTTGTTTTACAAATTATGATTTCCAGTTAAGGTGTGAATATATAGTAGTAGTAGGTCATACGGAGGAACATAAGTTATTTATTATACATTTTGTGATTTATAGGTTGGGTATGAATATATAGTAGTAGTAGGTCATAAGGAAGAACATAAGTTATTTGTTTTACATTTTGTAATTTATAGGTAAGGTATGAATAAATAGTAGTAGTAGGTCATACGGAGGAACATAAGTTATTTATTATACATTTTGTGATTTATAGGTTGGGTATGAATATATAGTAGTAGTAGGTCATAAGGAGGAACATAAGTTATTTGTTTTACATTTTGTGATTTATAGGTAAGGTATGAACGTATAGTAGCAGTAGGTCATAAGGAGGAACATAAGTTATTTGTTTTACATTTTGTGATTTATAAGTAAGGTATGAATACATAGTATTAGTAGGTCATAAGGAGGAACATAAGTTATTTGTTTTACATTTTGTGATTTATCAGCAAGGTATGAATATATAGTAATAGTAGGTCATAAGGAGGAACATAAGTTATTTGTTATACATTTTGTGATTTATAGGTAGGGTATGAATATATAGTATTAGTAGGTCATAAGGAGGAACATAAGTTATTTGTTTTACATTTTGTGATTTATCAGCAAGGTATGAATATATAGTAATAGTAGGTCATAAGGAGGAACATAAGTTATTTGTTATACATTTTGTGATTTATAGGTAGGGTATGAATATATAGTATTAGTAGGTCATAAGGAGGAACATAAGTTATTTGTTTTACATTTTGTGATTTATCAGCAAGGTATGAATATATAGTAATAGTAGGTCATAAGGAGGAACATAAGTTATTTGTTTTACATTTTGTGATTTATAAGAAAGGTATGAACATATAGTTGTAGTAGGTCATAAGGAGGAACATAAGTTATCTGTTTTACATTTTGTGATTTATAGGTAAGGTATGAATATATAGTAGTAGTAGGTCATAAGGAAGAACACAGCCACTAAACACAACCCAATGAGTCTCCCTGGTGATTTTTGAAAGATGATGTGTTTGTTTTTGTTAACAAATTCATCTGTCTTTTTTTTTTTTTGTAAAAAAAAAAACAAACAGATGTTGCAAAGTTTAATAAGACTCTAGAAATCTTTCTCTGTAAATTGGGCACTTTTCCCCGTAAAGGAAGGTGTCTTAGACAATAAGTCCCCCTTCCTGGCGGGCCTTCATACTTTATCATCGATGAAAATGTTTTTACTCAGTGATAGCAACATGTTCAGAATTTTTTATTAGTAACAGAAAAAACATATATTATTTCCAATTGATAAACAGTAACTAAAGAGTAAAATGGCAATGCGCACTAAAAAAAGATATAACTCACAAATAAGGCCGTATCCAGAGGGTTCAGAGTTTGAACCCCAATCCCCATCCAACAATTTGCCCGACTCGTAAAAACGTAAAAAATCCAAATAAACACATTTTTGATGCGTTTTTTAAGTTTTTTCGCACCCCCCTCGAACAAAAATCCTGGATACGCCCTTGCTAAAAAACTACCTTAGTATTGCAGGATAACTTAGTGCACAAATAATATACCTAAAAATTTTATTCACATGGCATTTAATCACTTTTTAAGGAGAAATAAAACTAAAAATAAAGAAACTAAGATTAATTCACATTCACATAAAACATTTTAAACTGGCTCACAATATAATGTAAAATAAAACTCAAAATTATTGCAAATTTCGAGAAACTCAGAAAAATTCTTGTTTCTCCATAAATCTCAAAAGAAAACCTAATAAAAAAGGCGAAAAGTCAGGAATATAAACATGGAAATTAAAAAAGGGACGATTTTTAATTTTGTCCTATAAAAGGATTAGTCTATTAACTAAGGGGTAAAATTACAACTAGTTTCAGAAATTGTTAAATATAACATACATTCAGGCAAGGATTTATCTTTGTTTTATAATTTTTCATGGAATTTAACGTAATTCAAAATTCCTGCCAAAACTAAATACCAATTTTTCGTTCATAGAAAAAAAAAAAAACTGGCCTAATATACCGGCCACCGATGACAGCTTCTTGAACTCGATTATTGACGTACAATTTCGGCAAAATACAAAAATTGGTATGTCTTTGAAACAATTCGTGATGATTTAGGAAGAATTTCCCCCGAGATTGACTAAAATATCACCTTCTGACAAAAAAGGAAAATAGTGGCATGAAAATGTGTTTTCGGGCAAGTTCAAACACTACTACCCCTGAGAAAATCCTTCATTCATCATTAGGTAAACCCAAGAATAAACTGAAGTTTTTCTTGAGCAGGAAAACTACCAATTTAAAGATTTTGACTTTGTGCCATTTTTGACTTTCCTTTTTTTGAAAAATATAACAATTGCTCTACCCTGGGAAGGTTCCAGTTAATTTATTACACTTGAGGAAACCTTAAGGAATTGTGAAACTACTTTAAACAGTCATAAATACTTATTATCTCATTCCCAAAGCGCATTACTTCACTTTAGCCCCGCCTCCCCACTCAACGGAGATGTATATACCCCTTTATATATTGTCATTATACTTTACAGTAGCCTACGCTAATATTTTACAAGAGCAAACGAAAATGATGTGGCGAAGAAAGAATGGCACAATTGTAAAATATAATGGCAATATTTAGGATAGGCTAAATATTTATCGGTTAGGGGGAGGGGAGAAAAGTGAAGCAATGTGCATTTAGGAATGAGATGAGTTAGTATCGTTTTAAGGTCGTTTTCAGAATTTTTAGGGCTTCCATCAAATGGTTCAATGGTCTTAACTATTACCCAAATTTCAAAATAAAGTGACTTCCTCCATATGCTCCTCCATCCTCCTTTCCGAGTTCATATGTTATTCATTTTTGAGTCTCTTTTCAGAAAGTAAAACATTATTTTATTTCAAAGCACCAATATCGAAAGTTTTTGATTTTTTTTTTTTTTCTGTTGATCAATATTCCTGAAAAGTAGAACTTCAACTTTTGAGTGTTTAGATATTAGCGAGAGACTATTAGCCTCAATAAATAGGTATACATAGTAGAGGTTCTGGAAGTCAGCCTATGAAGCTTAGGAATTGGTACTAAACCTCTGGGAGCCCGAGATTCAAATCATGAAGTTCGATAAGTTGACCCACTCCCTGAGCTCCAAAGTCCTGGAACTGGCAGCCCCCTGGTTAATGTTTAACGAAAACTAAAAATTGGAAGGTTTGCGTTCTCCTTCTCAGAGAATGTTGTACAACACAATCAATAGCATACAAATCAGAATTTGAATAGATCTTGTTTTAGATTTCAAATAGCCTATCTAGTGCAAAAGACATAGCATATTTCGTAAAAAGAAATTTTCCAACCACTCCAGGAATAGAGCAATTTTTATAGTTTGCCATAAATCTAAAATAAGAAATGGTACAAAAGCTTAGAAGCTGAAGCCAAAAAAAAAAGCTTAAAATTCGTAGTTTTTCTACTCAGGAAACAGATTTTATAGAACGACATCACAAGAATTGGGATTCATGTTTCCAAATAAAGGGCAGTAATGACTTGTAATTTATTTTCTTTTAAAGGAACAAGTTAATTGTTCTTTCTGGCCGTCTATTTGATGCTAAACGAAAAGTAGGTAGTTTTTAAACGGGGTGGAAAGAGGTCATAAAAAGAACTTAAAGGAAATTGGAACGTCAAAGGGGAGGGTAAATAATGAAGCTTTGAATAGATTGAAGTGTAGGAGAACCGTGTACAGCTGTATTTGGCTTCGGTAGTTTGGTGGAGCAATGATCTGTTATCAACAATAGTAGTAGTATCTAGAACCGTACTATTGATCTGTTTTGATACTTTAGCCATTGATCTGTTTCTTTTTATACAATGGTTGTAGTATCTAGAACCGTACCGTTGATCTGTTTTGATACTTTAGCCATTGATCTGTTGTTTGATACAATAGTTGTAGCATCTAGAACCGTACCATTGATCTGTTTTGATACTTTAGCCATTGATCTGTTTTTTGATACAATAGCTGTAGTATCTTGAACCGTACCATTGATCTGTTTTGATACTTTAGCCATTAATCTGTTTTTTTTTATGCAATAGTTGTAGTATCTAGAACCGAACCATTGATCTGTTTTGATACTTTGTTAAAATACTCCTCAAGAAGATAGGTTCAAGGAGCTGTTTTTAGATGCCGAGATCACGAATAAAAGAAGGGGGAGAGCATTTAGTTTTATTCACAAATTTAAACATATCTTACATTCAAAGAAATTTGAGAAAATAAAGGTAAAATAGAGTCTTAATGTATGTGAAACCAGTCAAAACAAGGTCACAATAGTCGTATACATTCATCTTCACAGGAGCCGGCATTCCTCCCTGTGGAAAATTGCCCCGCACGCATAATTGAGCAGCCATAGAGAAAGTACAAAATTGGTACCTCTAAATGTCGACCACATGCCCTAGGAGGTAACAAAAGGACCAGACACCAAAAACAGTTTTAGGACAGGAGCTGGTTGGTCTCCTGTCACTTTCGACTTATAGAAAAGGACTAGAACCCTTAATTTCCGACCGAATGAGCATCCCCCAAAGTGTCTACCACCACGAGGAGGATGTCGGGGGTGAGGAAGGGGCAGCTCCTCTTCTATAGGGAAAAAACTCTACTAATTTTGGAGTTTAATGTTGCTCTTTACTTTCAATGACAGCTTACACTAGAAATATTCCCAGAAATCAAAAGGGATTAAATATTGGTTTCTACATTTGAGGAAAATGGAGGGATTAATCCGATGGGGAGGGGGATATTCCCAGGGAGAAAACACCTTTACCAAATCTCAACACACCCTTAGCGAACTTGTAAATGACGTCGTATCCCAGCTTCAACCATAAATTGTAATTTTAGTGGTAACTGTGAATAGGAGCGTAGCTAAGAGGGGGTGGGGGCGGGAGCCCCCCCCCCCTCCCAAAGTTCAAAGGCGGCAGAACGGAGTACTAACGCTTTGGAACCCTGGGCGTCTTAATTTAGCTTATGTGCCGCATTTGTCAGCACACTGTACAATTTTGTTGGCACATTCTTTATATACCCCCCCCCCCCGCTCCAAACCCAAAACACTAGCTTCATCCCTGACTGTCAACGGTAATTTTTTTTCCTATAAATGTCACTGTTGCAACTGTAAATAATATTTTATTATGCATTTTTCAAGATCAGAAAAATTCCTTAGCATTTGCAATTTAGGGAACGCAATTCGCAATTAGGGATTTTGGGAATGTTTGTGGTATCTCAGTGTGACAATGTATGTAACAAAAAACCTTTTGAGTTACCACAGCCGTACTCATTCCATAAAATACCCTAAATTCCATAAATTCCATAATATCATTTCAAGGATTCTAACTCCCAAGTTAACTTTAAGTGAGGGTGTACAAAGCATTAAAGTACCAAAGAAAGCGAAAATGAAAGTGAAATGAAAAATGAAAGCGAAAAAGAAAGTGAAAATGAAACCCGACTTTTTGAATGGGTTAAGTGGAAACCTTATATACATCTTCAAATGTATATCTTCAAAAACTAGGTATATCTTCAAATACATCCATGTATATCTTCAAATACATCTTCAAAAAACTAGAAAAAATCAGAAATAAAAAAATCAGAAATCCAATTTTATTGAAGCAAACCTCCATATGCACTTTTTGCACTTTTTTGCAGGTTATGCACTTTTTGGTAGTAGTGGGTAAAATGGTCAAAAAGGCCTATCAGCCATCGGCCAGAAAGGCCGATGAAAAATCAGCAGAAAATGACGGAAAAGCACATGGCACCAAACAGATTTTGAAGATAAAGCTTTTATTTGAATTTTCTTTGGGAACCAATTCCCAAATAAAATTAATTGTCGTTGGGAATCGACAAAATTATGAAAATGTAATAGAGCCCTAAATCTTCATGATTTTGAGATAACCAAGAATTTCTTTTAGAAAACCACAGTTTTTATAAATGGACCTAGGAGGATTCAAGGGACAAGATTTTATTACTCTGACATCCCTGGAAATTAAAAAAGATGGACAGGTGCAAATTATCGCAATGAATTGTAAAGGGCTTTCTATCGTATCTTATTTCTATCGACTTATTAACTGAATGGATACCAGATAATATTGAAGATTGCATTGCAAAGCAATAGGGTAAACTGCTACCACTGGTACTATCTAACAATAATAGTGTCAATTAAGTAGGAAATAGTGATAAAATCAAGCCACTAGTCTAGCAAAATTAGTGCCAATTAATCAAGACCTAAATAACCGGTTTTGCCTGCTTGAAAAACTTTAAGAAACATTTTCTCGTGGCATGGGCATGACAAAGCGAGGAGCTCATCAAAACACATACAATTGTTATTGCTGTAACTATAGTTAATAAATTTTAATTTAATTAGTTATAAAATTTAATTAAATCAATTTTAATTTAATTAATCTTAATTTGATTAATTTAAACTTTATTAATTAATTTCACTGGCTTGATTATTTTAATTAATTGGTTTTAATATATTTAACTACGATTAATTATTTTTGATTTAATTAAATTTGTTGTTGTGATTGCTTGATTAATTTAATTAAACGATCTTTTAAATTATATAATAAATTAATCCGGGTGCAAAAAAATTTTAGCGTTGGCTCAAATGAAAGAGGCACTTGTAGAGTTAAAAGGCACCCACTACTTCACTGAATACTACATCGGGAATCCTTTCCTTCACTTAGACTCTTTGTCTCGACGTCAACAGCACCAATAACACTATTACTATTAGAAGCAAATGCCATTTCGCTAAAACTCCTTGTTAGATGCGCAGGTTCAAGTAAGGGTGGTAAAGTTGGACCTTCCGTAGGCAGCAATGTTGAAGTTAATGGCTCAATGGGATTGTCCACTTCTGCTATTCTTGGCACAGATTTTAAACATATAGAAATGTGGTTAGTAGCTGCTGCAAGGACTGGACGATATCCAACACTTAAAAAAACAAATTATTTAGCTTTCTATATTCTTTTTTAATTACTTCGACTATATATAGTACAGTTTCAATTATCATTAATTAGCCTATACATAAAGTATTCGACCACGTAGTAGATGTACGTTCTTACGGGTCATTCATGTTGTGTTTTATGTTGTATTTGACTTGGTCAATTTGGTAAGTCTTTCTTTATGCTCTCATTACCATGTATTTGTACCTTAATTTAGCTTTTGGTTTATGTAGGTGTATTTTAAAACCTTTTATATATTCTTTTTGCTTACTTCGACCATATTTATTACAGTTTCGACAATATATACTTCACCTACATATGGACTATTCGACTGTGTAGTAGTCGAATGTACTATATAAATGTATATGTATGTTCTACATACTGGATACTACATATACACACAAGTATGTTCAACATGAAGAAAGAGCAGATAGGGAGATAAATGTCCGATGAATCAGCTGAATGACAGACACCAGGGAGTTTCTAATATACAACGAAACAATAATAAAAAAAGAGAAAAACGAGGATTATACAAGCCAGTGAAACATATGAACTAAAATGATAATATTTCGGTCAAGACCTCCGCTTGACCGTCCTCAGTTACCCTTTCACCGTTACATGGAGAGGGTCTTCGAATTTTAGTTGCGTTTCGTTTCAAGGTTTGAATTTTTTTTTTTTTTTTTTTTTTTTTTTTTTTTTTTTTTTTTTTTTTCTTTATTGTATCCATGGAGTTTTATTAGTAATTTTGATGTTATTATCCTGCACTTAGGACGGTCAAACGGAGATCTTGACCGAAATATTTGCATTTTATTTCATATGTTTCACTGGCTTGTATAATCCTCGTTTTTCTCTTTTTTTATTATTGTTTCGTTGTATCATGATTAGCCAGTGTGGTCTTAGAAATTATTTGTTTCTAATATAAAAAAATAATTTTTTTTTCAAGTAATAACATAAAAAGTAAATGAAAAGGAACAACAACTTTATTAAATAACAATAAAAAATAAATTAAAAAAGCTAAAATACTTTTAAAAAATTTCATACTAAAAAAAAAGAAGAAAAATGAAGCCTTACTTGATCTAAAATTAAAAGTAGGCAACACGGAGAGAACTGAAGTAACGAATAATTTTACGCCGCATACAAGAGCCTCTCAATTGTGTACGTTACAGAAATCAACTGGTCTAGATAACTAAGATAACTATAGGCTAAGATAACTTAGCCTACGTGCGGAAAAAATGGCTCTAGTGCACTTTTGCAAAAGAAAAAAAAAACGCCATTTTAAGTCATCCGTTTTGCCGGAAAATAGGAATGATGGCTCAAAAAGGCTCAAATTGGCTTAAAAAACCAATTGGATAACAAACTACAAATAAAACAATGTATTACTTGCTCTCCCCTAGTTGTCAATGTACTATTCCGCAGCAGCATTTAAAATAATTTACTTAACTTTCATTCTACATTACTTGCAGACATTTGAATTAGACAAAATTACGTTTGTTTTGTTTCTTTTTCTTTTTCATAAGCAACAGCACCATCTGGATTTCTTGAGCAGAGCCCAATGATAGCTATAAGTGAGCTAATATTAACAGCATAAGAAAATGTCCCCCCCCCCCCTTTCCGAATGTACACGTTAAAGTACAATTTACTGCTTATTCAAACTAATAAAACAACCAAAATACTTTATTCTAGAGGCTAAAACCTATTTACAACTAGCCCCCCCCCCATAACCCCATATGTGCCACAAAACAAAATAACGTTTTCGTCTTTAAAGATGATGGGGTGGGAGTTGATAGCGATGTTTACATTATGTGTATTTATAATTTTGACCTTAATATAAACTACTTTTGATTTTTTAGCAGAAAGTTTTCAAATCGTACTAGTTTTGCAATAAAAGAATATTTAGCTTTTTAAAGATTTAACAAACAATAATTTTTCAAAAATTTAATATCAGTCGTGACGACTGATATAGTTTCTCTGTTCTTTTCTTTTTTAGATTTCTGTCACCTTTTGTGCTTGGGTGCTAAGGTGCCACAAACATCATTCTAAAAACTAGTAGAAAAGGTTGATTTAAGGAATTCAAATAAAACAAGCTTCTTTTGAAGCAAGCAACTAATATAGATGTCATATATAGACGTTAATATAGATGTCATATATAGACGTTAATATAGATGTCATTGTTGGTGCACCTGATGGTGCCTTAAACTTTGTTCTAAAACACAGTAGGATAAAATATGGCCTTACCAATGCTGATCTACCCAGAATTTTAGTGAAAGAAGTTCATTTCGAAGCCGCATTGGCACGTCATTATTAGAGCAGACTCGAAAGACTTCGCTAATCACACGGAGAACAGCAGAAACGTCACGCAAAGCGATAGCTAACAAAAGTCCCCAGTCATAACAATTCGCTTCTACAAATAAATCCATTAAAAACCTAGAAAAAACAATTAGATACTGTCAAGAACTTGCAGGTATTTAAGGGTGTCGTTAAAGGAAGTTGAGAGAAAAAGAAAAAAACAAGTTTGTTGATATTTTTTTTATTTTTATTTTTATTATTTGTTGATATTTTCTTATATTTTTATAGTTTGTTGATTTTATTTGGCATTATGAACCAATGGTAAATGAGCAAGAAAATGATACTAGCCAATAAAAACAACTAACTCTTGCATAAAATCTCGGGGTATATCTGGGCAGTAATAACGAGGGGAAGTTGGCCTGGGACGTAGCTAAACTAAAAGCAGCTCTAAAAATCCGATAAGTATAGATATTCTGAATGTAATGAAATCGGAACTTTGCTTTTCTAGTGTTCGATTCAGAAGAATGTATAAACTGAACATTCCGCCTCGTTCCTAACATCCCACTGAACATATATTAGATAATATATATATATATATATATATATATATATATATATATATATATATATATATATATATATATATATATATATATATATATATATATATATATATATATATATATATATACATGCAATTAACGCTAGTAGCCATATACACCAAAAAAGACAGAGAAAAATATATATAAGAAAATTAACAAATCTAACAGTAGCACTCAACATATTGAAATCATAGCTTCCGTAGCTCTAAAACATTATCAATAAAATCTTCCACTACAATAACTGGATCCCTAGATAAGGTCTCCAGGATACAATACGAGTAAAAAAAAACAACTCTTGCTTAAATTACATTTATAAAGTTATTACTTATTGTATTTACTCGTATTCAAAGTAATGCGAGTTCCAATTTAACACAGCTCAATCCCACTTCTAATATATATTTATAAAAAAAAAACCTGAAAGGTATTTAACCCCGTGCCGAGTCTTTTCCACTCAGCGGCCCTGTTTATGCATGAATTTTCACTTTGGAATTCGATCCCAATTAATATCTCTCTCCCTTTCTTTTAAAGCCACATTCAGGGTTCTTCTTATATTTTAGACACTTTGTCTTTTTCTATTCAAGGTTGATTTATATTAACTAGGTCTTCTCTGTTTTTTCTACTTTCTCTGTTTCTGATAATTATTAATATTGATTATATTGCTATTTTCACCATATGGTGAAATGTTGCTTGAAAAAACTAAGTAAAAGGGAGAGACTTCGTCACCTGAAAGCGGTTTTGCCAAAAATGATAATTTTTGTTAAAAAAAAAATTGTTTATACAATCATCCCTTCCTTAAAAATCTTAAATACCCCCGGGGTATAACTTACTACCCTTGCCACCAGACTCTGGTGGTTTTTAACAACCACAAAAGCCTTGTTATATGATCTTTGGACTATTTTTAACAAAATGGCTATCTGAAAATTTCTATTGTCTGCATCTCGGGAAAAGACGACGTGAGGCAGGAGGGGGGGGGGGCAGTTAACCTTCTGATCACTTTGGCTCTTAAAAAGAGCACCAAAGTAGAAGGGCCTTATTGACTCCGAACGGGGCACCATATATGGGCAAAGAGTCCATATGGAGAACACGTGGTTAATGGGGTCAATGACCTCTTTTTCCAAGGTCGATTTATTTGTTGTTGTAGTTATAAGTGCACGCTCTCAGCGAATGTCAAGGTCAATTTATTTGTTGTTGTTGCTCAAGCCAAATTTTATGAGTTTCCCGGAAACAGTTAGATCACGTGTTTCCTTCTCAGCCAATCAGCGAGTCGGTTACATCCCCCTTCTCAGCCAATCAGAGGGCTTGTTACATATGGTTTTCCCCGTTACATAACAATTCACCCTTGAGATTTCAAATATAACGGACATGCAAGGTGATTAAATTATCAGAAAGTATTGTGAGACAATGAATAGAACAATTAACATAATTGATGAGCTTGAGGCCTTGGCAGCCGCAATTAGCAATGTAAGTGCATTTTTATTTTCAAACGAATTTTCCTTGGACATCCTCCAGTATAATCAGCTAAAACGTAAATATATTCCTTTACCCCAAACCCCTCACCCCCCCCCCACCAAACCATACAAACATCATTATAATCAATGGAAAACATAAAATATATTCTTTTTACCCTAACCCCCTCCCACCATTGTTTTACAACCCCAAATTCTCGCAAAAAGAAATAATTATCCTCTCGTTAAATTTTGGCTTTTCTCAATTGTAATCTTTTCACTAACTGAGACATCCATCGCTCTGTTGTTATTAGCTCGCTCTGGTCTGACACAAGGCTCTCCGGCGCGAGGCCTATAATTAGCTCTGACCCTTTTTAAAGCATTTCCCGCTCGTTAGCAGTTTAGTTTCCAAAGATTTCACAGATTCAAAAGGACGCGACTAAAAACAAGTTTTTATTTATTTGATAAATTAAAAAGAACCATATCTCATATCTCTACTTCGATGTGTGATTTACGAGGTACATTGTCACCTTTTAGAATTCGGGGGGATTTTCTACAAACAAAATCGGCCGGCTGTTTAACGACTCCTCGAGCCGGAATACTAAGGGTAAAAAGGATGAAATATCTTTCGGTGGGGGGAGGGGGTTTTTTTCCATGTCTTTTCTCAGGGATATTTTCCGTGGTGATTATTTTCCTCGGGGTGTTTTTTCTGGAGGTTGGGTAAATACCAGCTATCGTAAAAGGATATGGAAAGATAAAAAATACCGTTAATACTTTAAATGCATCAAACAAGGCATGCTCAATGCAGATTAAAACCAGAAAAGAACAGAAACGCCTAAAAATAAGAAATTAGGCTGACTCATATAGGCCGACTTTTGAACGGCTCAGTGAGCCGTAATTCTCAGATTCAACAGGATGCGATATCTTTCGGTGGGGGGTGGGGGTATTTTTCCATGTCTTTTCTCCGGGATCTTTTCCGTGGGGATTATTTTCCTCGGGGTGTTTTTGCGGGGGGGGGGGAAAATATCAGCTATCGTAAAAGGATATGGAAAGATAAAAAAAACCGTTAATACTTTAAATGCATCAAACAAGGCATGCTCAATGCAGATTAAAACCAGAAAAGAACAGAAACGCCAAAAAATAAGAAATTAGGCTGACTTATATAGGCCGGCTTTTGAACGGCTCAGTGAGCCGTAATTCTCAGTTTCAAACGGATGCGATATCTTTCGGTGGGGGGAGGGGATATTTTTCCATGTCTTTTCTCAGGGATATTTTCCGTGGGGATTATTTTCCTCGGGGTGTTTTTTCTGGGGGTAGGGTAAATACCAGCTATCGTAAAAGGATATGGAAAGATAAAAATACCGTTAATACTTTAAATACATCAAACAAAGCATGCTCAATGCAGATTAAAACCAGAAAAGAACAGAAACGCCTAAAAATAAGAAATTAGGCTGACTTGTATAGGCTGAATATTGAACGGCTCAGTGAGCCGTAATTCTTATGGGTAATTTCTAGTCAATTAATGCTCACCATTTGAAACTCAAAATCCCCTATTTTTCACAATTGAATATCACAAAGTTTTAAGAGAAGGAACTGAGAGATTATTCCCATTTATCTATCTGTCACATATGGATCCCGTAATTTGCGCAAGGATATTTTTAAAATAGCTTTCAATCTTACAAACCCTTGCCAATATTTTAGTGATGGGGAAACATTGTTGACAATATACTGAGTTAACGGTTTACAGCATTTAATTGTACTGTTTCCTCGTCTGAAGTTCGCTTGAATAAAACGCATGATTAACCCAATGAGAGGGTAGCCTTAGGGTGGGATAATTTTCCTACATTTAGGGGGGGGGGGGCATGACTCCGTGATTTTTGTTGGGGAGCGGGTTAGCACTTTTAATAGTGACAAAATAGAAATGAAAAGATAAATGTTTCTTACTTCAGTGTCTAACCATTTCTCTTCGAAATTTAGCGATTTTAGCTATAACAATTTTTCTAAATTTAGGGGAGGGGGCGTGTATCCGGTATTTTTGTTGGGGAATGGGTTAACGCTTTTAATGGTAAAAAAATAGAAAATGAAAAGATAATTGTTTCTTACTTCAGTGTCTAACCATCTCTCTTTGACATTTTAGAGATTTTAGCTATATCATTTGAATAAAAGGTAGTAAGACATATGCGCTTGAATAAAAAACTGAACGTTCGTATAATAATGCATTGAGTTATTTTTGTGAAAAGTTGAATTTATTATAATCAAATTATGATTTTCAAAGTTTAGGCTGCTTTCGACAAAGATTTCTGTTTACATATGGCAAATTTCCACAAGGCGATTGATCCATGGTCCTTCTAAATGTGATAGAAACTACTACACCCTGCTTTAATCTCCTTTTACGTATTCAAACTGAATGTTCGTATAACAATGCTTTGAGTTATTCCTCAGAAAATTGACCCCTCCAAATATTTACTCAGTGGAGCGGTTGCTGAAATGTAAAACGTTACTTATTTGCCAATCATTTTCACAGTTTTCAAGTTGAGATCATTGAACACACTCCCTCCTTCTCAGTTTATTCTATGAAAGTGAGCTGTATTTGTTATAGTTTCAGAAACATTACATATTTATTTAATTTAAGCACTTTTTTTTAAGATATAATAATGTTTGGTATGATTGACACAGAATGTATTGGTCTGAAATATTCCTCAACTGGAATTATTTTCGAAGCATCTTTCTTACTCCTAGACAATCAACGACGTGAAATTCATTGCTCTAAATGGAACATCAGATACAATATGTAAGAGTACGAGAAAAACAGATGGAGTCCTACTCTAAATTTTATAAATCGAAATGGCTTTTACACCAAAACCATACGACCACATAATGAAAATGGCTATGAAATAAAACATGTACAAGAAGAAATTCAGGAAATATGCTGTTTTTTCGGTGTGCAAGCTGTTTTTGTTAAGGGAAACGTGCCAACTGATAAACTCTTACTAGAAAAATGTGATAAAAACATAGTATTATTCAATTTAGAAGACTTCAAATGTGAGAAATACCTGCATTCAGTCCATGACCCAGAAGATGAAGTTAGATATTTCGCTCAATGGATACCAGAAAAGATACCTTACATGGAAAAATGCATCAGATATCCAAAGTCCTAAACTTGCTCCTCCTCATATCAAATGGATTAAGCTTCTTTATTTTTTTTTTAAATGTGTCATTATTTTTTTTCAAATGTTTTTAAATATGTTTAAGCAATAAATATCTTAAGTCTCAACCGTTTTTATTCTTTAGAATAGTCCATCGCCATGAAAATTATACTTTCAGATTCAACATGCCGGGGAACACACTTTCAAGTTCAGCATGTTGGAGAACCCTAAATAGTCACCCATAAAAAGGTAAGTTAACCCTAAAAGGTTAAAGAATTTCCTTGAAATTACACTTTCAGATCCAACAGGTCAGGGAACAAACTTTCAGGTTCAGCATGTAGGAGAACCCTAAATGCTCATCCTTAAAAAAGGTAAGTTAACCCTAAACGCTTAAAGAATTTCTCTGAAATCACACACTTTCAGGTTCAGCATATAGGAGAACCCTAAATGCTCACAAAAGTTATAAAAAATACAAAATAGTAATTTATTAACTATGAAAAACGTATAAAAATGAATAATTCATACACATTTTCAACTAGATAAGTGTAAGTGTTTTAAATATGATCGATTCTGTTGCGAAAACACTCGAAAGTTAGAAAAAATACAAAATATTACTTTATTACCTCTGCAAAACGGGTAAAAATGAATAATTCATACACATTTTCAACTAGCTAAGGTTAAGTGTTTTAAATATGAGCCATTCTGTTGCTAAAACACGCAAAAGTTAGAAAAAATCAAATATTACTTTATTACCTCTGCAATACGGCTAAAAATGAACAATTAATACACATTTTCAACTAGCTAAGGGTAAGTGTTTTAAATATGAGCCATTCCGTTGCGAAAACACACAAAAGTTTGAAAAAATACAAAATATTCCTTTATTACCTCTGCAAAACGGATAAAAAGGAAGAATTCATACACATTTTCAACTAGCTAAGTCTAAGTGTTTTAAATATGAGCCATTCTGTTTAGAAAACACACAATAGTTAGAAAAAATACATAATGTATCTTTATTACCTCTGCAATACGTCTAAAAATGAAAAATTCATACGCATTTCAACTAGCTAATAATAAGTGTTTTAAATATGAGCCATTATATTGCGAAAACACACAAAAGTTAGAAAAAAATACAAAATGATCTAATATTACCTCTGCAATATGACTAAAAATGAAGACTTAATACACATTTTCAACTAGCTAAGAGTAAGTGTTTTAAATATGAGCCATTCTGTTGCGAAAACACACAAAAGTTAGAAAAAATACAAAATATTCCTTTATTACCTCTGCAATACGGCTAAAAATGAAGAGTTCATACACATTTTCAACTAGCTAAGGGTAAATGTTTTAAATATGAGCCATTCTATTGCGAAAACACACAAAAGTTAGAAAAAATGCAAAATTATCCTATATTACCTCTGCAATACTGCAAAAAATGAAGAATTAATACACATTTTAAACTATCTAAGTGTGAGTTTTTTAAATATGAGTCATTCTGTTGCGAAAACACACAAAAGTTAGAAAAAATACAAAATATTCATTTATTACCTCTGCAAAACGGCTAAAAATGAAGAACTCGTGCAAATTTTCAACTAGCTAAGGGTAATTGTTTTAAATATGAGCCATTCTGGTGCGAAAAACACACAAAAGTTAGAAGAAATGCAAAATGTTCCTTTATTACCTCTGCAAAATGGTTAAAAATTAAAAATTCATACACATTTTCAACTAGCTAAAGGGTAAATGTTTTAAATATGAGCCATTCTATTGCGAAAACACACAAAAGTAAGAAAAAATGCAAAATGATCCTTTATTACCTCTGCAATACGGCTAAAAATGAAGAATTCATACACATTTTCAACTAGCTAAGGGTAAGTGTTTTAAATATGAGCCATTCTGTTGCGAAAACACACAAAAGTTAGAAAAAATACAAAATATTCCTTTATTACCTCTGCAAAACGGCTAAAAATGAAGAATTCATACACATTTTCAACTAGCTAAGGGTAAGTGTTTTAAATATGAGCCATTCTGTTGCGAAAACACACAAAAGTTAGAAAAAATACAAAATATTCCTTTATTACCTCTGCAAAACGGCTAAAAATTAAGAACTCATACACATTTTCAACTATATAAGGGTAAGTG
Organism: Artemia sp. Qi Xiang Cuo; assembly: GCF_049724085.1. Classification (NCBI taxonomy): domain Eukaryota; kingdom Metazoa; phylum Arthropoda; class Branchiopoda; order Anostraca; family Artemiidae; genus Artemia; species Artemia sp. Qi Xiang Cuo. Next base: position 60,327,300 of record NC_142807.1, on the reverse strand, counting down.
TTTTGAATATGAGCCATTCTGTTTCGAAAAACACACAAAAGTTAGAAAAAATACAAAATATTCCTTTATTACCTCTGCAAAACGGCTAAAAATGAAGAATTCATACATATTTTCAACTAGCTAAGGGTAAGTGTTTTAAATATGAGCCATTCTGTTGCGAAAACACACAAAAGTTAGAAAAAATACAAAATATTCCTTTATTACCTCTGCAAAACGGCTAAAAATGAAGAATTCATACACATTTTCAACTAGCTAAGGGTAAGTGTTTTAAATATGAGCCATTCTGTTGCGAACACACACAAAAGTTTTATAAAATAAAAAATATTCCTTTATTACCTCTGCAAAACTGCTAAAAATGAAGAACTCATACACATTTTCAACTAGCTAATGGTAAGTTTTTTGAATATGAGCCATTCTGTTGCGAAAAAAACACAAAATTTAGAAAAAATACAAAATATTCCTTTATTACCTCTGCAAAACGGCTAAAAATGAGGAATTCATACACATTTTCAACTAGCTAGGGGTAAGGGTTTTAAATATGATCCATTCTGTTGCGAAAACACACAAAAATTAAAAAAAATACAAAATATTCCTTTATTACCTCTGCAAAACGGCTAAAAATGAAGAATTCATACACATTTTCAACTAGCTAAGGGTAAGTGTTTTAAATATGAGCCATTCTGTTGCGAAAACACACAAAAGTTAGAAAAAATACAAAATGTTCCTTTATTACCTCTGCAATACAGATAAAAATTAATAATTAATTAACATTTTCAAATATCTAAAGGGTAAATTTTTCAAATTATTTAATTAATATATCGTAAACACACAAAATAATTAAATTTAGCTTTATGTTCCATTTAAGAAAATTAAGTACGTAACTAAAATTCGTAGTAAAAAAAAAAATAATATAGCTAAGCGTAAGTATTTTAAATATGACACATTCTATTGCGAAACCACACAAAACTTTGAGAAAATGCAAAATGGTTCTGGTTGGCATCTGCAATACATTAATAACGGAAGGTGAACGATCATAGTTAAAACACGCTAAAGGGTAAATGCTTTTTATCTGATAATATCTATTGCGTAAACACACAAATCTTGGAAAAAATGAAAAAAGTACAGTTATACCAAATGAATTAATGCTAAAAATGAAGAATAAAACACAAATTTAACAAATCTAAAGGTTAAATGTTTTTTATATGAGCCCTTATATTGCGAAAAAACACAAAATTTAGACAAATAGCAAAATGTTCCTTTATTACCTCTGCAATACGGCTAAAAATGAAGAATTCATACACATTTTCAACTAGCTAAGGTTAAGTGTTTTAAATATGAGCCATTCTGTTGCGAAAACTCACAAAAGTTAGAAAAAATACAAAATATTTATTTATTACATCTGTAAAAAGGCTAAGAATGAAGAATTCATACACATTTTCAACTAGCTAAGGGTAAGTGTTTTAAATATGAGCCATTCTGTTGCGAAAACACACAAAAGTTCCCACAACTCAACTTTTCCAGAGGATTTCAAAATCCCCACTCCCCCCCACCCCCTCCAAACTCAAAAATTTCTAGGAACGTATTTTCATCATATTTAAATATTTACCTACGTACGCATCACTTAGGTCAGATTAGATTAGGCGAGAGACAGGCAAAAAGTTAGGTGTATGGTTAGGTTAGGTTAGATTATGTTAGCTTAGGTTAATTTAGGTTAGACTAGGTTAGCCGACGTACGATGGTTAGGTTAGGTTAGGTTAGGTTAGCACCAAGGTCAGGTTAGGTTAGCTCACCTAACATTTCTAGGTTAACTTACATCAGGTTAAGTGGCGCGCCACTTAACCTGATGTAAGTTAACCTAGAAATGTTAGGTGAGCTAACCTAACCTGACCTTGGTGGCGAGGGTCTCATCCGTATCAGGCTACCTAAATTAACCTAACCTAACATAATCTAACCTAACCTAACCATCGTACGTCGGCTAACCTAGTCTAACCTAAATTAACCTAAGCTAACATAATCTAACCTAACCTAACCATACACCTAACTTTTTGCCTGTCTCGCCTAATCTAATCTAACCTAAGTGATGCGTACGTAGGTAAATATTTAAATATGATGAAAATACGTTCCTAGAAATTTTTGAGTTTGGAGGGGGTGGGGGGGTGGGGATTTTGAAATCCTCGGGAAAAGTTGAGTTGTGGGAACTTTTGTGTGTTTTCGCAACAGAATGGCTCATATTTAAGACACTTACCCTTAGCTAGTTGAAAATGTGTATGAATTCTTCATTTTTAGCCGTTTTGCAGATGTAATAAAGAAATATTTTGTATTTTGTCTAACTTTTGTGTGTTTTCGCAACAGAATGGCTCATATTTAAAACACTTACCCTTAGCTAGTTGAAAATGTGTATGAATTCTTCATTTTTAGCCGTTTTGCAGAGGTAATAAAGGAATATTTTGTATTTTTTCTAACTTTTGTGTGTTTTCGCAACAGAATGGCTCATATTTAAAACACTTACCCTTAGCTAGTTGAAAATGTGTATGAATTCTTCATTTTTAGCCGTTTTGCAGAGGTAATAAAGGAATATTTTGTATTTTTTCTAACTTTTGTGTGTTTTCGCAACAGAATGGCTCATATTTAAAACATTGACCCTTAGCTAGTTGAAAATGTGTATGAATTCTTCAATTTTAGCCAAATTGCAGAGGTAATAAAAGAACATTTTTCATTTTTTTTAACTTTTGTGTGTTTACGCAATAGAATGGCTCATATTTAAAACATTTACCCTTTAGCTAGTTGAAAATGTGTATGAATTCTTCATTTTTAGCCGTATTGCAGAGGTAATAAAGGAACATTTTGCATTTTTTCAAAGTTTTGTGTTTTTACGCAATAGAATGGCTCATATTTAAAACATTTAACCTTTAGATATTTTAAGATGTGTATTAATTATTAATTTTTTTCAGAATTTAATAGGTAATAAAGGAACATTTTTCATTTTTTATAAATTTTGTGTGTTTTCGCAATATAATGTCTCATATTTAAAAAATTTACCCTTAGCTAGTTGAAAATGTGTATGAATTCTTCATTTATAGCCATATTGCATAGGTAATAAAGGAATATTTTGTATTTGTTCTAAATTTTGTCTGTTTTTGCAACAGAATGGCTATGATTTAAAAAACTTACACTTAGCTAGTTTAAATTGTGTACGAATTCCTAATATTTAGCCGATTTGCAGAGGTAATAAAGGAATATTTTGTATTTTTTCTAACTTTTGTGTGTTTTCGCAACAGAATGGCTCATATTTAAAACACTTACCCTCAGCTAGTTGAAAAGGTGTATGACTTCTTCATTTTTAGCGGTTTTGCAGAGGTAATAAAGGATTATTTTGTATTTTTTCTAACTTTTGTGTGTTTTCGAAACAGAATGGCTCATATTTAAAAAACTTACCCTTAGCTAGTTGAAAATGTGTACGAATTCTTAATTTTTAGCCGGTTTGCAGAGGTAATAAAGTAAGATATAGAATTATATATAAATTTTGTGGGTTTTAGCAACAGAATCGATCAAATATAAAACACTTAAACTGATATAGATCAAAATGTGAATGAATTCTACATTTTTATCAGATTTGCAGAGGTAATAGACGAATATTTTGTATTTTTTCTAACTTTTGTGTGATTTCGCAACATAATGGCAAATAAATACCTCCCGTCCCCGGAGCTAGATTAATAGTTGTATAAAGTCTAGATGTAGAGCCATAGTTCAGTTTTTATAATTGTAGATTGTGCATTTTTTCTATCATTTGTGTGTTTTCGCAACAGAATGGTCCGTATTTAAAACACTTACCCTTAGCTAGTTGAAAACGTGTATGAATTCTTCATTTTTAGCCGTTTTTCAGAGATAATAAAGGAATATTTTGTATTTTTTCTAACTTTTGTGTGTTTTTCGCAAAAGAATGGCCCATTTTTAAAACACTTACCCTTAGCTAGATGAAAATGTGTATGAATTCTTCATTTTTAGCCGTTTTGCAGAGGTAATAAAGGAATATTTTGTATTTTTTCTAACTTTTGTGTGTTTTCGCAACAGAATGACTCATATTTAAAACACTTACCCTTAGCTAGTTGACAAAGTGTATGAATTCTTCATTTTTAGCCATATTGCAGATGTAATAAAGGAATATTTATATTTTTTATAACTTTTGTGTGTTTTAGCAAAAGAATGGCTCACATTTAAAACACTTAACCTTAGCTAGTTGAAAATGTGTATGAATTCTTCATTTTTAGCCGTTTTGCAGAGGTAATAAAGGAATATTTTGTATTTTTTCTAACTTTTGTGTGTTTTCGCAACAGAATGGCTCATATTTAAAACACTTTCGCTAGTTGAAAATGTGTATTAATTCTTCATTTTTAGCTGTTTTGTAGAGGTTATAAAGGAACATTTTGTATTTTTTCTTACTTTTGTGTGTTTTCGCAACAGAATGGATAATATTTAAATCACTAAACATTAGCTAGTTGAAAATTTGTCTGAATTCTTCCTTTTTATCAAATTTTAATAGTTAATACCTTAATATGTTGTATTTTTTCAAAATTTTGTGTGTTTTCGCAACGGAATGGCTCATATTTAAAGCACTTACCCTTAGCTAGTTGAAAATTTGTATGAATTCTTCATTTTTAGCCGTTTTGCAGAGGTAATAAAGGAATATTTTGTATTTTTTCTAACTTTTGTGAGCATTTAGGGTTCTCCTATATGCTGAACCTGAAAGTGTGTGATTTCAGAGAAATTCTTTAAGCGTTCAGGGTTAACTTACCTTTTTTAAGGATGAGCATTTAGGGTTCTCCTACATGCTGAACCTGAAAGTTTGTTCCCTGACCTGTTGGATCTGAAAGTGTAATTTCAAGGAAATTCTTTAACCTTTTAGGGTTAACTTACCTTTTTATGGGTGACTATTTAGGGTTCTCCAACATGCTGAACTTGAAAGTGTGTTCCCCGGCATGTTGAATCTGAAAGTATAATTTTCATGGCGATGTACTATTCTAAAGAATAAAAACGGTTGAGACTTAAGATATTTATTGCTTAAACATATTTAAAAACATTTGAAAAAAAATAATGACATATTTAAAAAAAAAAAAAAGATTAATACATTTTATATGAGGAGGAGCAAGTTTAGGAATTTGGATATCTGATGCATTTTTCCATGTCAGGTATCTTTTCTGGTATCCATTGAGCGAAATATCTAACTTCATCTTCTGGGTCATGGACTGAATGCAGGTATTTCTCACATTTGAAGTCTTCTAAATTGAATAATACTATGTTTTTATCACATTTTTCTAGTAAGAGTTTATCAGTTGGCACGTTTCCCTTAACATAAACAGCTTGCACACCGAAAAAACTGCATATTTCCTGAATTTCCTCTTGTACATGTTTTATTTCATAGCCATTTTCATTATGTGGTCGTATGGTTTTGGTGTAAAAGCCATTTCGATTTATAAAATTTAGTGTTGGACTCCATCTGTTTTTCTCGTACTTATACATATTGTATCTGATGTTCCATTTATAGCAATGAATTTCACGTCGTTGATTGTCTAGGAGTAAGAAAGCTGCTTCGAAAATAATGCCAGTTGAGGAATATTTCAGTCCAATATATTATTTGTCAATCACACCAAACATTATTATATCTGAAAAATAGTGCTTAAATTAAATAAATATGTAATGTTTATGAAACTCTAACAAATTTAGCTCACTTTCATATAATAAACTGAGAAGGAAGGAGAGTGTTCAAAGATCTCAACTTAAAAACTGTGAAAATGATTGGCACATAAGTAACGTTTTACATTTCAGCAACCGCTCCACTGAGTAAATATTTGAAGGGGTCAATTTTCAGAGGAATAACTCGAAGCATTTTTATATGAACATTCAGTTTGAATACGTAAAAAAATATTAGAGCAGGGTGTAGTAGTTTCTATCACATTTAGAAGGACCATGGATCAATCACCTTGGGGAAATTTGCCATATGTAAAGAGAAATCTTGGTCGAAAGCAGCCTAAACTCTGAAAATCATAGTTTGATTATAATAAATTCAACTTTTCACAAAAATAACTCAATGCATTATTATACGAACGTTCAGTTTTTTATTCAAGCGCATATATCTTACTACCTTTATTCAAATGCTATAGCTAAAATCGCTAAAATGTCAAAGAGAGATGGTTAGACACTGAAGTAAGAAACAATTATCTTTTCATTTTCTATTTTGTCACCATAAAAAGCGTTAACCCATTCCCCAACAAAAATCCTGGATACACGCCCCCTTCCCCTAAATTTAGGAAAATTGTTAGAGCTAAAATCGCTAAATTTCGAAGAGAAATGGTTAGACACTGAAGTAAGAAACAATTATCTTTTCATTTCTATTTTGTCACTATTAAAAGTGCTAACCCGCTCCCCAACAAAAATCACGGATTCATGCCCCCCCCTAAATTTAGGAAAATTAACCCACCCTAAGTCTACCCTCTCATTGAGTTAATCATGCGTTTTATTCAAGCGAACTTCAGACGAGGAAACAGTACAATTAAATGCTGTAAACCGTTAACCCAGTATATTGTCAACAATGTTTCCCCATCACTAAAATATTGGCAAGGGTTTGTAAGATTGAAAGCTATTTTAAAAATATCCTTGCGCAAATTACGGGATCCATATGTGACAGATAGATAAATGGGAATAATCTCTCAGTTCCTTCTCTTAAAACTTTGTGATATTCAATTGTGAAAAATAGGCGATTTTGAGTTTCAAATGGTGAGCATTAATTGACTAGAAATTACCCATAAGAATTACGGCTCACTGAGCCGTTCAAAATACGGCCTATATTAGTCAGCATAATTTCATATTTTTAGGCGTTTCTGTTCTTTTCTGGTTTTAACCTGCCTTGTGCAAGCGTTGTTTGATAAATTGAAAGTATTAACGGTATTTTTTATAGTTCCACATCTTTTTTCGATATCTGGTCTTTACCCAACCTCCAGAAAAAAAACCCCGAGGAAAATAATCCCCACGGACAATATCCCAGAGAAAAGACATGGAAAAATATCCCCTCCCCCACCGAAAGATATCGCATCCGTTTGAATCTGAGACTTACGGCTCACTGAGCCGTTCAAAAGCCGGCCGATATCAGTCAGCCTAATTTCTTATTTTTAGGCGTTTCTGTGCTTTTCTGGTTTTAATCTGCATTGAGCAGGCCTTGTTTGATGCATTTAAAGTATTAACGATATTTTTTATCTTTCCTTATCCTTTTACGACAGCTGGTATTTTCCCCCCCCCCCGAAAAAACCCCCCGAGGAAAATAAACCCCACGGAAAATATCCCTGAGAAAAGACATGGAAAAATACACCCTCCCCCCACCGAAAGATATCGCATCCTTTTGAATCTGAGAATTACGGCTCACTGAGCCGTTCAAAAGCCGGCCGATCTAAGTCAGCCTAATTTCTTATTTTTAGGTGTTTCTTTTCTTTTCTTGTTTTAACCTGCATTGAGCATGCCGTGTTTGATGCATTTAAAGTATTAGCGGTATTTTTTATCTGTCCTTATCCATTTACGATAGCTGGTTTTTAACATACCTCCAGAAAAAACACCCCGAGGACAATAATCCCCACGTACAATATCCCTGACAAAAGATATGGACAAATTTACCCGCCCCCCACCGAAAGATATCGCCTCCTTTTTAATCTGTGTATTAAAGCTCACTGAGCCGTTAAAAAGCCGGCCTAGTTTGTTTGAAGAAAATCCCCCCCCCCCTAATACTAAAAGTTGAAAATGTGTATATTAAGTCAAACATCGAAGTATTGATCTGAGCTATGGTTCTTTTTCAGTTATCCAATAAATAAAAACATGTTTTTAGTCGCGTCCTTTTGAATCTGTGAAATCTTTGGAAACTAAACTGCTAACGAGCAGGAAATGCTTTAAAAAGGGTCAGAGCTAATTATAGGCCTCGCGCCGGAGAGCCTTGTGTCAAATCAGAGCGGGCTAATAACAAAAGAGCGATGGATGTCTCAGTTAGAGAAAAGATTACAATTGAGAAAAGCCAAAATTTAACGAAAGGATAATTATTTCTTTTTGCTAGAATTTGGGGTTGTAAAACAATGGTGGGAGGGGGTTAGGGTAAAAAGAATATATTTTATGTTTTCCATTGATTATAATGATGTTTGTATGGTTTGGGGGGGGGGGGGGGGTGCGGGGTTTGAGGTAAATGAATATATTTACGTTTTAGCCGATTATACTGGAGGATGTCCAAGGAAAATTCGTTTGAAAATAAAAATGCACTTACATTGCTAATTGCGGCTGCCAAGGCCTCAAGCTCATCAATTATGTTAATTGTTCTATTCATTGTCTCACAATACTTTCTGATAATTTAATCACCTTGCATGTCCGTTATATTTGAAATCTCAAGGGTGAATTGTTATGTAACGGGGAAAACCATATGTAACAAGCCCTCTGATTGGTTGAGATGGAGGATGTAACCGACTCCCTGATTGGCTGAGAAGGAAACATGTGATCTAACTGTTTCCGGGAAACTCATAACATTTGACTTGAACAACAACATCAAGTAAATCGACCTTGACTTTCACTGAGAGTGTGTACTTACAACAACAACAACAAATAAATCGACCTTAGAAAAAGAGTTCATTGACCCCATTAACATCGTGTTCTCCCTAGGGACTCTATGCCCATATATGGTGCCCCGTTCGGAGTCAATAAGGCCCTTCTACTCACCAAAACTACTGATTACCTCTCCAATGATACCCCTCAGAAGTATATACAATCACCCTCTCTATAAAAATCTTACATGACCCCAGGGTATAACTTACAACCCTTGCCTTGAGGGCCGTGGGATGGTCGTCATCTTCAAAGACATAATTTGAACAAAATAGCTATTTCACAATTTTAGCCAGATGCGTTCGGCGAAAAGAAGGGAAGTCGGGGGGGGGGGGGGGCTAGTTACTTTAACTTCTAATTTTCAGCCAAATGAGACTCCTCTAAAGTTTATGCAACCATCTCTTCCATGAAAACCTTAAATGCCTCCGGGGCATAACTTACAACCCTTGCCCTGAGGGCTGTGGGGGAGTTGTCATCCTCAAAGAAATAATTTCGTCACCTTTCAACTACATTGAATACAATGGCTATCTCAAAATTTTGATTGGATGTGTTTGGGGGAATGGTAGGGGGGGGGGGGGGTTAATTGCTCTCCAATCACTTTCGACTATTAAAAAGGGCACTAGTCCTTTCGATTTCCAATCGAATGAGCCCTTTTCGAGGTTTCTATGACAACTCCTTCAATACGAAGTGCCCTGGTCTAAAACCGAACAATAAAATAAAACAAAAATAAATAGTACACTGTGCCAACATTGTTCTTTACTTAGGCTACGCTATTGCGTTGCCTATGAAATATAATAACCAGCAATTGCTATCCAGTACCCCCCCCCCCCGCCAGGCCAGGATATACCCCTTGGTTATATAGAAAAGCCTTAGGGAGAAGGGGTATCTAACATGGTATCCCTGGTGATAAACCACAAGTCATTTCTAGAAAGATTAGCATCAATAAGGACAAAGGAGTCTCAGGGGGTCAATTAAAAAAAGAAAAGGAAAAAAGTTCATGATTGTAAAACCAAGCAGAATTTTCAAGAATTTACCAGAAGAAGATCTGAATTATTTTATTGGCAAGTATAGACCTATAAGGGAAACACTTCGTCACCTGTAAGCGGTTTTGCCGAAAATAGCAATTTTTGTAAAAACTGAGTTACAAACCATATCTTGTATAAAAAAATCTCTTGCTAATGGTTTAATTGACGTTGCCGTAAGACGTGTCTAGCTGCCTGTACTTTGCATTCTCCTTTGCCAAACTGCAAATTCTTTAAAGCAGTTGTACCGAATCACATACAGCATGATCCGTTTTGCCGGAAGTTGCTGATTTGCTGAACGAAAGTTGTTTACATGGTCAGAAAAGCAAAATTCTAGCTATAGCCGATTCTGACTTATAAATGTCAAAATTTTCAAACTAGTTTTTCTCGGGTTTTTGGAAAAGCAGATTCGGCAAAACCGCTTTCAGGCGACGATTTCCATCGTTGGGCAATCATACCCAAAATAGACACGGAACTGACCAATACTGGCTGGATTTACATTCGACCACTGGCCAATAGCATTTACTTCTACTTTAATAGTTCAAAACTCACTATGCATTGACGTTATTTCAACCAGCACTTGAAAGGGATACTGGACGATGCATAGCTTTATTGGTATCGTATGACATAAAAGGTAAATTTTTCTTTTTTGCGTCCCAACTTTGAAAAATTTCGTAAACTATCCGACATAAAACGTGAAAAATTGTATTAAAATTGTGAGAGTACCTCAGTTGCCTTTCGACATCAGCAATAGGCTGAGCACCGCTTCTTGATATTTTGATTTCATCAGCAAAACTAAGCTGCGAGAACATTGAATCACTCAATATATCACTGTTTGAATCTTGCAGCTCCTGCTCTGAGCTACCATAACCCAAAGATCTTTCTCCACTTAAGCATACGCTGTCCCCTAAAAAAAAGTAGAAAAAATATAAACTAAGAAGCTCATAATACAAGGTCCAAAAGTGCCCCTAAAAGATAAAGCGTCCCCTAAAAGGGAAAGAGTCCCCTAAAAGTGAAAGTGTAAATACATATAAACTAAACAGCACTTGGAATATGGTCCAAAAGTGTCCCCTAAAAGGGAAAGTAGAAAAAATATAAACCAAAAAGCTCATAAAACAAGGTCCAAAAGTGTCCCTAAAACATAAAGCGTCCCCTAAAAGGGAAAAAGTCCCCTAAAAGTGAAATTATAAATAAATATAAACTAAACAGCACATAGAATAGGGTCCAAAAGTGTCCCCTAAAAGGGAAAGTAAAAAAAAATATAAACCAAAAAGCACATAAAACAAGGTCCAAAAGTGTCCATAAAAGAAAAAGCGTCCCCTAAAAGGGAAAGAGTCCCCTAAAAGTGAAAGTATAAATAAATATAAACTAAACAGCACATAAAATAGGGTCCAAAAGTTTCCCCTAAAAGGGAAATTATAAAAAAAATATAAACCAAAAAGCTCATAAAACAAGGTCCAAAAGTGTCCCTAAAAGAAAAAACGTCCCCTAAAAGGGAAAGAGTCCCCTAAAAGTGAAAGTATAAATAAATATAAACTAATAAGCACATAAAATAGGGTCCAAAAGTGTCCCCTAAAAGGGAAAGTAGAAAAAAAATATAAACCAAAAAGCTCATAAAACAAGGTCCAAAAGTGTCCCTAAAAGAAAAAACGTCCCCTAAAAGGGAAAGAGTCCCCTAAAAGTGAAAGTATAAATAAATATAAACTAAACAGCATATGGAATAGGGTCCAAAAGTGTCCCCTAAAAGGGAAAGTAGAAAAACAAATATAAACCAAAAAGCACGAGAGACAAGGTCCAAAAGACCCCCCTAAAAGGGAAAGTAGGAAGATATGTAAACCAACAAGCACACAGAACAAGGTCCAAAAGTTTATGCAAAGCAACTTTCTGGGACTTTTTATTAAAAGGTTTGGGGAAATTTTCTTTTCAGAAAAAAAGGTTCCTCCTTCTCCTCCTCTTGGACCCACAAAACCCGCAACAGAAGTTTATCTCACAACAAGTTAAACAACTGAGCATTTTTTATGCACTGTTTTTCACAGCCATAATGAGAAATACAAGAATTATCTAATTACTGTTTCAAATAATCTTTTTTTTATATTTTCTAATTATTTAATTATCCTTTGTTACATTTCTATTTTTTTATGGTTATTCATTTGTTTAGTAGTTAATTGAATGTAGTCTGGAAGTATGTTCGTAGCTTTTTGAGCGGGAGGGAGGGGGTTTCTGTAATTTAGTTGATGTCCAATTTTGTTAGTGATGAACAAAGTTGTTGGCACTCTGGTTTCACGCAATTTTCACTTGTTAAAAACTAAGTTTTGAGGAGGAAAGATTAAAGCCAAGATCAATCTTAAGATAATTATAGCACAAAGACAAGTATAAAGCACATGAAAGATAAACCATATCTAAGTTGGAGGGGGAGAGATATTGAGCTTCAAAAAAATAAAGATTAAAGCACAAATAAATAAAGAGCACATAAGTAGAGGGAAATATGGTTCTAGAGGAGGAAGGTAAACAAGAATATTTACAGTTTGAGCCTCTCCTCCTTAGGCTATATGCCATGAAGCAGAGAGGCATAAATAATGCATAAGTAATCCTAGATAATCACTCACTCGCCCCCCTCCCCAACACAAATTTCCCTGAACGTTTCAAATCGATACCCCAGCCGCAAGACAAAACAGGATAACTACCAAAATTGCAGCTTTGGATATACTCATTTACAAAGAGTAGACACTCTGCCTTCCCATCTTTAATAGAAGTCTTCATCCATCTGCATGCACAGTTTAATCAAATTTCGAACTCCCCAAATGCAACGTTCACCCAAAAAAAATACATAACTAAAAATTGTTGGAAGTACGTAAAGTATGCGGCTCGAGGGCATAGGCCTATGTTTTAGTGTCTTAAGGTTATACGCTCTACCAACAGATTTGGCAAGGCTTGTTAGATGTTTTAACATTTGTTGCATAGATACGGGTTTCCTAAAAACGGGTTGTCACAAGGGTTATCGACATAAGCTATATAAGTATATTTATCACCTATTATACAGTCAATTTATCGTCAATCATTCTAGGTGAAAATCTCGTTTCACATAACGAGTTTTTCAGGGGGGAAAATTATCCTTCCTGCCCCACCCGCCACTAATTAAATCCAATTAAGTGGGTACTGAAATTAAGGTTTATGGTCTTTTTGCAAATTTTTGTTCTGTTATTTTTCTGCAATCCTTAGGTTTTTATGTTTAAATATCAGACAATATTAATGATTTACTTATTCACCCAATTTTCTTTGTTTTTTTTTATTGACAAATATTTTGGGAAAAGGCCAATAATATTAAAAAAAGAAGAAAAATCATTGGTAAAAAAAAAGTCTAACAAATTCGATACAATTTGAACTCGAATTTAAAAAAGACACAATTCGAACTCGAATTTAAAAAAAGACACAATTCGAACTCGAATTTAAAAAAAGACACAATTCGAACTCGAATTAAAATTCGACACAATTCGAACTCGGTGAAAAGATGAATGGTCAATAAATACATTTATTTTTCTGTTACCTACAAGTCAAATGAAGAATGTGGTTCGATCCTACTAACTAGGGCTATACCGAAAGAAAGGTTAGGGTGGATAGGCTGCATTTTACAGATGAAAGATGGCAGATTGGCAAAGACTGTGCTTTTTAGCAATCCAACTGGGGCCAAATGGAAAGGAGGTAGAAAGGGCCAAACAAAAAGAGCCAAACGAAAAAGAGGTTCGAATGAGGTAGGAAGAGATTAAAATAAACAGGTTTAAAGGAAACTGGAACTTCATGGGAGAGAGTAAAGAGTGAAGGTTTAAGTAGATCAGGGTGGAGACAAAGGCGGTTTTAGGTGAGGGATAGAGGAGGCACTTTCCCTGGGCACAGAAATTTTATAGGCACAAAATTTCAAATAAATACTTTAACGGTTATAATTATTTTGTATTTTGAAATTTTATTAATAAAGTAGAGGGATGCAGCTAATAAAACAAAAATGATTAATAAATTATTAATTAATAAATGAAAGAAAATAAATGAAAAAACTAATAACAGTAATTAAAATTATAACAAATTAAATAATATAAATAGCACATTAAAAATACACAAAAAAATAAAATTATTAATTAATTGATAAATTTAAAATAATTCCTTCAATAAATGAAAATTTTGTTAAAACTTAGCTTGAAAATTATGGGGTAGACAGATCTATAATTTAGTTTTAATGTCATTATAATTTAGTTAAACTTATAATTTTAATACTTTAAATAACACATTACAAAATAACTAAAAAATATAATTATTAATTAATTGATACATTTAAAACAATTTTGTTAATAAATGAAAATTGTGTGAAAATTTCGCCTGAAAATTTTTCGGTAGACAGAGGGGGGACAATCATGATTTTGCACAGGGCACAAGAGGGGCCAGAACCGCCAGTGGGTGTAAAAGGAGCGAGTGCAGCTGTATTGGCCTCAGACGGCTTGGTGCAGCAGCGAACTGTTAGTAGTGGTATTATCCGATCTATTTATCTACCTTGCATCATTCTCGGTGCCAATCTCGCTTCATCTGCAGCCACATCAAAATTTGATAAGTCATCACTACCTCTGGGTGTTGCATCCAACGTGGGTGTTGCACCCACGTTGAAATCAAGAGGTGTTATGTCCGTTATGTCTTTGTCAATTTGATGTTGGGATATGATCCCTTTTCCAGCTGTTTCTGGGAATGGCCACTGGAAGTCTGTATGGATCCTAAATGGAGAAAAAACAGAAAAAAATAAATAATGCGATTTTGTTTCATAAATGAAACTTTCAGTGTTGAAAGGAGTTGAATGATTGATAAAACCACTAACTTTCGTTTGTGAGAAACAACAATGAAAAAATGATTTTTTTATAGCATTAAATATAGTAAATTACAGTTTTAAAAACTAGAATCAATCTAGTTTTTAATATAAATGGATTGATATTAAGCCTTTTGTTAATCTAGCTTAAATTAAAGACAGGCATTATTTGAAGTGGAGTTTCTGACATCCAGTATTATTATCATACTTGTGTTTCACCTTAGTCCAAACACTATGCTTCATAAGCAAACCTTATTAAATTCATTGAGGGAGAGGGCCAATTATAAAAAAAAAACGGGAGAATTAAATGAAAATTGTCGTGTAAAATTAAAAAATATATTGACAATTCAATTGGGGGTTGGGCATGATTTGTGCTAAAAATTTCTCAATAGAAAATATTTGTGGGAATTACTAGTTTTAATGTTTTACCTTATTTTCGTCAATATTTGCTTTCTTTAAATCTTATTCCTTTCAAATATGAAATAAAAAAAAAAAATACCATTTTTCATGTATTTAACATTTAAAGATAAAATACATGAAATCAAGAATTCACGTGGAATGAGGATTTTCCTCGAAGAAATTTATTAAAATAAAAATTAGTATAATGACAGTACGGCAGTACGGGTCTCCGTCGTTACTAGACACGACAAACATATTTGCACGAACGATATTTGCACGAACGAACATATTTCCACGAACGATCCAGATTTTCAGTGGAATACCATACCTTACGATGCAGTCCAAATTATGAATCTGCAATCTGATTTGTCAGTGAATAATACTTTCGATTGACTTGTATTTGAGAGTTTACACGTCTCGCGTTGCTGCGACCTTAAACGAAAAGAAATTCAAGAGAAGTTCATTCCCAGAAAATTTACCCTTGCAGAAAACACCCCTGCAGGAGCATCACCCCAGAAAATTGTTTCCCATTCCCCGAAATAAATTCCTCCGCGTTTGAATAATGTTCACCTTTTTCAACTTGAAAGTATTTCAAAAATTTCTCCGGGAAAAATCTCCCCACGGAGAAAATCATCGCCGGGAAATTCCCACCACCCCTCCCCCAGCGATTCCCCTTCATTAGAGAATTGAGTCCATAAATTAAAAACACAAAAATGCACAGACTCAATATGCACGAACACTGATTTTTTTTTTCAAACGTCCTGCTTTCCACAATAGAGTTAATCATAGACTGAACAAAGTTGTTCTTTACTCTGCATTTATATAAATTCCCTAATTAATCTTTTTGATCACATATAATGAAACAGAGGTAATTACTTGGTTAAAAAAAGAAAGAAAAATACAAAGCAAATTCATTTTGGCATGGAAAATCCCCTCCCTCCCCAGAGTTAATTTCATATATAGATTTGATGAATGTCTGTCTTTATATTTGATAGACTTATATTAGACTAATATATTAGACAAATTTGCACTCACCAGCAGTATAAAATTCGGTTACAAATCAAGGATTGCTCTAGCAACAAAACAAATATAATTTTTGAATTTATAGTTTCCCAATTTGCTTAAAAAAAAAAAAAAAAAAAAAACGCGAATCTGGCTCTATCCGTTGGTAAAGTTAATGTTAAGATAATTGTTTGACACATCTTCTTTGGAGAATGGAAAATTTTACCGACATTGTTTGAATTTTTGTACAAATTGTCATGTGTCAAGGTTAGGCAGTAGTCTGAAAATTCCCTATTCACAAATGCTTGTTTCTGTTTTACTTTCGTTCCTTCAGTGAAAACACACTTTATTTTGTTTCTTTAACTGTTCTGTTTTTTAGTCACAAGTCACAACAGTTAACATCTTAATGGATTCCTAGACTTGAAATTTTAGACTTTTGAGAATAATCATTCTCAAATCTTTTCCTGTTTCTGCAGGAATTGTTGATGTCATAATTATAGTCGGTTCATGTTAGCAATCACTGAGAACATCGCTAAAAAAAAGTTTTTTCACAAAAAAAAAAATAACAAAACATATCAGTTTTATTTTTATTCTCCCTTACTTGACTAAAATACCAGAAAGTATAAAAAAAGGTGGTTTATCGATTTGACCTCTGTACAGCTTAAAACAATATAGACTTAAATAAAAAAAGAAGAAACTAATTTTAAGAATTAGAAGTTGAATATTCGGTTGGTTAACAGCGTTAGCAACAGTTAATTTGTCAGCTAATATTAACACAAAAAAAAACAATAATAATAATACAAGAACAAAGCCATAGCAAGTCTCACGCGAATATAGAAAAAGGGAGAAATACAACAAAAATAAAAATAGTAAAGAAATGAAAGAGAATGGCTTGCAGACCGTAGAATCAATATATTTACGTCTATTTAACCTGTACAGAGGGTGATTCTGAAGAGCTTAAATACCAATATGAATAAAGTAATGAAAAGGAAACTTATCAATGAAAAGAAAACTGGACAGTCACTGAAATCGTAAAACATTTGAACAGCATTTCTGAAATGAGCCTTGACAACCCAAAAACAAACAATCCAACAATCCAAAAACAAAATAAGGCAAGTATCCTATACAAAATACAAAAAAAGGACCCTTTATTTGAAAGTTGATGAATACTATAGAACATAAGTAAATACCTGCGCAATGCTTTGGAGAAATCGTCAATGATTCCAGCTCTATTGGATTCTCGTTTTAGCCACTGGTCAAGTGGTAAGTCCAAATATGCCGATATCAGACCTATTTCATATATTCTTCCAGATATGAGTAGATGACGAACGTGACGGTGAAGTATGACTTCCAAGTACATACCCTCTGAACTTACCGTTCCATTATCTAAAATAATATATATATATATATATATATATATATATATATATATATATATATATATATATATAAAAACTTTCCGAAGAAAATATTTTTATTATCTATAATATACATGTAATAATAATAATAATTCATTTATTACCCACTATAAAAAAGAAGTAGAGTACATAAAGAACAAAAAAAAAAAAAAAAAAAAAAAAAAAAAAAAAAAAAAAAAAAAGCAAACTTGCACACTAAAAAATTATTTAAAAAAAACGACGGAAATTTTGGTGCGCAGAAAGACCTACAGATAACGACAGCTTTCCTGCAAGCACAGTCACTTTTTCCTGTAAATCAGGGAGGCCGAATCACGATATTAGATGCTGGTTCCGGAACCACGGAGGGAGGCACAAAAGGTACCGAGAAAATTTAAAATAATAAGTTCGGATAGAATTCAGATCTTTATGCTTCAGAATTGGAAAAAAACAGATAAAAAAAAGAATAGAATGATCACAAAATGAAGAAAATAATTTCCCAATTGCTTTTCTATTGTACCTCCCTCTCTTTGCAACAATTTTTGAATATCATATCTGATTTTTTTTTTTACATTAGAAACTGTCAGAGCCCGATGTGTTTTGAGATTATTAGTAATGTGAAGACCAAGCCACCAAAAAGAAGAGACACAGGGAATCGAGAAAAAACCACAGTTAAGAGAGAGACTCGCACTCGAATTAAATGAAGTATATTCGCACTTATCAACGTCCAACATAGGCCCAATCCGTCTGAACTGGTCTGAGATCCAGCTAACAGAATGTGAGAGCCCAGCCCTAGAACGACTGACAAGGAGAACATCGTCCGCATAAGCAAGATACGAGACATCAATACCATCAGAAATGAAAGTCGAAGGCAAGGATGAAAGGATAGGAGGAATACATAACTTAACAATAGTCGGAGAAAGCACACCCCCTTGACGGACCCCACGCCGAAGAAACACCTTTGAATTAGAAACTATCTATTACATTTTACCCGAAAAAAAGAGTTAGAATATCAGTACCGTAACAAACAACAAAAGAAAGGTTAATATTGTTGGAAAAAGTGAATAGAGAGCATGTGAGTGGACTATACTATCGAAAGCTTTCGCAAGATCAAAAGCACAGATATGAAGAGGAGATTTATCATTAACAGATTGCAACAGGGGGGAAGCTAGAACACGATAGGCGTGCTGACATCCCAGCCTTTTTTGAAAGCCAAATTGGTTTTCACCAAAATTAACATTTTCTGAAATGAAAGGGAGAAGAATATAGTCAAAAATTTTGCTAAGATTGCACGAAACAGTAATTGGTCGATAAGAACTACACTCTGGCGAAGTTTTTCCACGCTTTAAAACCGAGGTGACAAAACTGTCGGGAACCATAGAAGTAGATAAACACATCTGAAACAGTAACTGAAGGTGATCTATCAAAGTTGGGCAAACTACTTTTAGACGATAAGAAGAAATTACGTCTTGATCAACAGAGCTAGATTGCATTTTCTTAATAGCTTGAACAATATCAACAGTAGAAACTGGTAATACATTACTCTGAGAAATACGATTAGGCAAACACGACTCAAGAAGGTTACTAAAAAGCTTTTCAACTTCACGGTTCACCTTAATACTTCCCAGTAATACGACACCCAAGCATGAACTGCTATAGGACTTTCAGAAAAATCACTACTAAGCTTATCCGAATTCAGAACATGAGACCACTCCTTTCTCGACGCAGGAAAATAAAAACCAGATACCCGTACACGTTTTTTATAAGCACGCTTGGTGCTTTGCTTCAGATCGAAGACAACTCCTCGATTTGGCCGACCACAAGACACCCATATTTGTAGCCAAAACTTGGCTTTATTCTTTACAACTTTTAATCTCAGTCCCGAGACATATTCAAGTTTTCTTTTTTTAACTTTAACTTTTTCTACTGGAACAGAAGTTACCTCTGCTTATTTTAAGTACTAAACTAAATAATCGAAATAATCATTTATAGATTAATTATTATTTCAGAAACGGTAAATAACTTGAAGCAAATGGTAAGGAACTTTTATAGAACCCAATAACGCGGACAACGCAGTAATATAAAGTGCAAAATTAGCTCTACTCCAGTTTTTCCTGTAAAACCACTTAGAACTTTGTGTAAATGGTCTAGTAGAACGGAAAGTGACTAGTGAAGCAGTGAACGAAATCGGGAGGTGGTCAATATCACGATCGTCTTCATGAGCAAGAACAATCGATACATTAATATTTGGCGAGGAAACTACATGGTCAATATTAGACAAACTTCCAGATTGGTGAACATATGAATAATCAACACTTTTCTCGACTATTTCATAAGCAGAAAAAGCATCAAGGACTATATCAGATCGAACTGACTGACTTGTAATACATGTGTTAAAGTCACCAACCCCTATGAAATCATAACCAGTCGATACAACAGACGCAAGAATAGCCTTAAGATTTGCCGAGGCTTTCATATACGCGTTTAAAGAGGAAATAGTTTTTTTGTTACACGGGAGATACACATTTATCAGCACAGTATTACCAAACTGAACCGCAAGGAAGAATTTATCACTGTGAAAACACACTGGAGAGAGCAAACTCAGGTTATTCTTAACAATGCACGCGAGGCCTCCAGAAGGTCTACCAAAAGCGACCTCAGCATTAGTTGTAAAACCGGAATGATTACGACTTCTTTTTAACACGTTAATACTAGTAGAAGTCAGGAGGTGTTCTTGAAGGCATACTATGTCAAACTGGTCACACAATTCATCAATCATATGCTCCTTTAAACGAGTATCATTTATATTAAGCGAAACAATCGAAACAAGCACAATCATTTATTCTTGGCAATGATATCTCTCAGCACTTTGCATCTAAGACTAAAGGAGGCATGATTTTCACCACAATTGGCACATCTTGCATCAAGCTGGCAGGGAGCATCCTTGGTGGAAATATGAGGGCCCGCACAGCGTGCACACTTCACAACCAAAATTGCACAATCAGCTACTCTATGGTCTGATGAACGGCATTTTAGACAGCACTGAGGTGCGGACAGATATTCTTTCACAGATAAATATTCATATCCAAGTTTAACACCATTTTGCATAGCCTTGGCTTTTGACATGGAGTCACAAAACTCAAACTTAACCGTGCCAGTGTCACCGAACCGCATAGCTTCCACCACACCTGGATATCCTTGAAAGAATAAGAGGTCTAAGTCCTTCAATATTCCTCTGACTATCCCGAAAAACCGCTTAGTGATTATCTTGGATATAGATTCTGCTAAAATCACTGAGAGTCTTTGAATTCTTCAGCAGCAGATTTTTTTAACATTGATTAGCCATTTGTCACCTCGCAAACTCAGCTTGGTAACTGCATCATGACAGCTCACTTTATCGAGCACTTCTTTGCGTTTTATCGGGTCATTTAGTGTTTGCGGCACTTTAGAGACAACAACAGTGGTGTGAGAGTCAGTTGACGGCGTCACACGGGCAGGCAGTAGTGGAAAGTGATTATCATACGAATCAAACTTACTTGAAACGGTCTTTAGGAAGTGTTCCATTCTATTCAATTTCACGTTCAAACTCAAATATACCAAAGCAAGAATGGCAGGTACAAAATTTGGAGAACGAATTACAAACATCGGTAGGTCTATTTCTTCATCGTCACATTTTTCGAATATACTTAACATATCCATCAGATGGCTGTCCAAAGCCTTCGGCCCCTATCGTCTCGGAAGCTCAGTCCCAGGTACAGCCGCATCGTAAAGGAGTTTTTTAGCTTCGATTACACTCGGCAAGTCCAGAAAAAACTCATTTCCAAATTTCAGTATTTCATTTTCATTCCCCCCATTGTCATTGTTTAATTACAAAAAAATTGAAACCGGCGAAACAACAAGTCCATTATACCTTTTTCACTATACACATCAGATGAACTAGATACCAACAAGCGAAGAAAGTGTAGTTTCCTGCTACCAGATCCCTATAATTTAACAAACTAACGCTCCCAACTGGTACAACGGCCCTTACGACAAGAAACTCCCTTCTTCTGCTCGCTTATTAGCAAAATTTAAATACAATCAGATTATCAAATCAAATTAAAAGATAGTAAAATAATAAATGACCTTATATGAGTGACTAATATATCCAAATCGTAAAATAGTCCGTAAATATCAATTTATTATTTCACTTATTTCGAAACTGATATATACCTCGAACATATTTACATTTGGAAGGTGACGCTGCTCAAAAAGAATATTTTTTTCAAAATAATAGAAATTTTTTCGTCCTCAAAAAGATGCAATTTCGATGGTGACGCTGTTATATAGAGCCCCATCGAGTTTTAGAGGTGTTTGAGGACTATCACAGTCACCTTTGTTCAACAGAAGACACGGTTCTCAGAGCAACTACTGAGAAAGTAATACAAATTTTCAGGACCAGACCTTTTCAAACCTTACTTGGAGACTTCGTTTCCTCTACTCCAAATTATACTTGTTGGTGTCAATAATGGTCAGTTTTATATTTCGGTCCATGAAATATAGATGCCCTGATAATCTCGAAGAAGTGTGAAATAGCAAATATTTGAACTCAAATTCTTGGAGGAATGACAGAAAAGGAAATAGCAAAGTGAATAAACAGGAATCATTGGCAGTTTAGCATGAATCCGTTAGGAATGATAAGCTATTGGAATCTACAGTGATGACAGTGGCCAAATATGGTTCTGAAGCACGGGCTTTCCGAAAAGCGGATGAAGATTTGCTAGATGTTTTCCAGAGAAATTGCCTAAAGATTGTTCTGGGTACCCCGCTGACTGACCGTGTTTCAAACAGTAGGCTGTACAAAAACTGTGGTTCAATCCCGCTTTCTAGGGCTATAATGAGAGAAAAGTTGAGATGGCTAGTTCACCTTCTACAGATGAAGGGTGAAAGATTGCCAAATATTGTCCTTTTGGGCCAACTGTCTAGGGCTAAACGAAAAGCAGGTCCTCCGCGGCTGGTGGTGTGAGGATGTCGTCAAGAAACATTTAAGGGAAATGGGAACTTCCTGGGAGGGTGTAAGGAGAGAGGCTTTGAATAGATTAGGATGGAGAAGGAGCGTCCGTAGCTGTGTTGGCATCAAGCAGGTTGGTGCTGCGGTGAGTTGTTAGTAGTAGTAGAAATTTGTTGAAGTTTTCTAATACGGTGGGTTTTTTAGGGGAGCGAGAGTTTGTCCCTCCCAAATCAAGTTACCGCGTAAACGAGTCCATCTAATAAACATATTGAAAGTAATAATTAAACATAGGATTTTAACGGTAAAGGGTTTTCCTTAATTTACAAAGGCAGCAGCTGAATGGGGCAGCTACAACCTTCTTAATATAGCAGATTAGAATATACAATATTATTATAATTTTATTCCATATAAGATTCAGATTAGTTTCTACAAATCAATTAGATTTTTTAATTAATTATAAAGATTAAATATATATTACGTTATATTATGCTCAAATCAATTAAATCTTTAAATAAAACGATATTTACGACCAATTACTTGTTTTCACTTCTTTTTTTTTGTCTCCACACGGTATTACTTATTTTTCTCGACGACGATGTTGAGAAAACAAACTAAGATAATAAAGATTGAAAGATGATCATAGAAAAACGTACTTAGGTTAATACAGACAATAAACAAGAAACTAATACATGTTTATAACTTCCACAATTCCCGCTTGTATAATGTCCCATAATGTCCTGAACTTACAAGATAGGTGTGCCTATCTACTTAGGTATACCTATATCCTAACATAGGGTAAAATATCCATGAATAGTAAATTAGTAATTGACAACTCTATCGAATATTAAATCATAACGTTGAGAGACACAATAATTTTCTTAATTTTTTACTATTATTTTTACTATTAATTTTTTACTTAATTATTATTTATTATTTTTTACTTAATTACTTAATTATTATTTACTTAATAATTTATTAATTTTTTACTTAATTATTTTTACTATTTATTTTACTTTTTTGGTTAGCTCCTCATTAAATGGGTGTTTAATTATATTAGCAGTTTTATTAATTAGCAGTGATCATGTATCCAGTAAACTTCAGAAAACTTCAGGATCGACGGCTTCTTTCCTGGTCTCGACGAAAATTGTCAAAAATGTTCTGAAGTTACAAGATCTAAGAGAAAATGTGCCATAGTTAAAACAGTTAACATCCGGCCTTTGGCAAATGAATCATTTCTCTTATTTTTCTGAAAAGGCCATTTTCGTTAGAAATTCTTACTTGTTTAACTTTAATATTTCTCTGCAGCATTTTCATTTTCAGTGCATTCTGAATTCCCACACATCCATTATGATTGGTTGCCAGTTTCTGATCTTACTGTGAGATAGTAGGTTTTAAATAGTTGTTAGTTAAATATAGTTAAAAAAAATTTTTTAGACTGTATTTAGCCGAATCATATACAGCAAAAAAAAAATCTTACCAGAAGATGATGAGTTTTGTACTGGGGCAGAAAACTTCCTAATGACACCTTTTCCAACATCAGCAGGCTCACTGGTGACACCTAGCTTTGCATCACTAGTACTGCGAATTACTTCCTTTCTAACCAGCTTATTACTAGGTGGTAATACAGATGGCGCTGATTGCTGCTTACTCGGTGCCGTTATATTACGCTGTCGCACCTATTGAAAAAAGCGGTATTTAGCATCGGTACTCTTTTCGAAAGAACCCATCCGGAATAAGATTTTACTAATAATGAAATTCCGCCCGTCCCGAAACCCAATATTTCTCTGGATGATGTTAGTCAACATATTTTGCTGTTTGCGGCAAAATATGGCAAAATATTTTGCCGTCTGTGGCAAAATTAATTCAAACAATGACATCAACTAGTACCATAATTACAAGGGCGGATCCAGAATTTTTTTAGGGGGCGCAAAATAGGTTGATCCGATAAACTTGCGTTAGGAGCAAGCTTAATTAGCGCCAACTTGCGTTAATTAAGAAAATTATACTACTTTTGACTACGTGGGGGGGGGGCGCCCCCTTACCCCCTTGGATCTGCCACTGCATAATTATGCCACGTATCTCATCATTATGAGATACAGACCCAATAATTATGAGGTCTTAACTCAGACCACATATACTTCTTGTTTCTCTTTTCGTATGTTTGTCCTTGAGCTCTGACGAGCTTCAGTAGCTCCTCCCAATTTTTCACTTTTTTATTCTGCTTTTCCCTTTTTAGTAGTTTCTTCTCTATCTGGCTAAGCTTATGGAATTAGACAATCGGAAAATTGGATGAAAAATTATGATAGACTTTGGCTTAAAAAGTTCTGATCGTTTGAATTTAATTTTGGCTCGATCTAGTTCGGGACGCTAGCTAAATCTTTATTGTAAGTTAGTTTGGTTTCAAGTAACATCCAAAATACTGAGATTTCGCTTATTTAAACCATTCCAAATTTTTTCAAACAATCGGAAAATTCTATGAAGAATCTGATTGGCTGCAAATAGCGGTAGATAAACCTCGATATAAGCAAAGTCTCATTATTAATGGGCCTTAACCGGACGAGTAATTGTGGACGGGGCCTTAACTTCACCGGACGGGCCTTACCGGATAAAACAAAAGGCCAATTCTAGCGCTCAAACAAGGTTTGGAAAAGTGTCAAATTTCACTTCTGCAGCCGGATTTGGTATCCAACCGATGAAGAAAAAACTACTAATATAGCTGAATATCCGGTCCGTTAAATTTTTTTCGGCCGATAAAAAAAATATACTAAGACACTTTTGTTAACATTCAGTTTAGAATTAGAAATAATACGTAAATTTTACGAAAAACTTAGAACTTCGGCAAGAAACTCCTCGCACTTAAAAAGAATAAGGATCTATTCTTTCTAAGCGTTCGCAAAATCTCTGAGGTCTTCCGGAAGACGCGTAACAGCGTGAATCTCGTTCTAACAAGAGACTTTCTCACATCTTTTAGTAGAAAATGCATTAAAATCAGTCTAGAAACCAGATGAGCAAAAATATAACAAAAAATAGTCTAATTCTAGATCTCCGGCTACATTCAGAGAGAACTTGAATTTCACTTATGCAGCAATATTTCAGGGTGTATAAGGAAAAAATTGGCTCCGCTTTGTTTAGCATCAGGATAAAAAAAAAAATTCTCTACCGAGAAAGATTTTGTGTACAAAAAATAAAAGCTTCCTGTTTATATAGGCCTACTGGTAAAATAGATTTTTCCCTTTTCGTACTATACGGCTCATTTTTCATTTTTCCCTTGGTCATTTATACTTGACTTGGAAAAACTGGTCCCTACTTTGCCCCCACCCCTAGATTTTGGTGAAATTACGCTCCTGTTAGTAATGGACGTCGTTATAAATAGTTATCCCTCTCAGTAAAAAAATAAAGTAAAAGCCCGATGCCAGAAAAATAAGGCATAAATTTTTTTGGATGATCATAATTTTTATTTAACAAGAAGACAGAGGAATTAAAAAAACAAATAGAAAAAGCGACCAAGTCATTTTTGAAGCAAAAGAAACACAAAAGAAAATACGGCTTTTTCAGAAACTTTTTTTAAATTTATGGGTCTAAAATATCTATCTAAATTAAAATACTTACCTATTTTAAAAAGAGAAAGTTTCTAAAAAGACATAAGCCGGGTTTATACCTGAAACATTAGGCGGATTTAACATGACGACGTTATATCGTCCGTTTTTGCTCGACAACATTTATTGTCATATGTCAGAATTTCGCTTAAAAGCATTAGTGGTCTGTATTAGGTCGGTTTAGACTCTTGGCTCTTACATAACTTTGGCTCTTGATTTTTTATATTTTGTTGGCTCTTGTAACGATTGGCTCTTACATATTTTGGGTTTTTATACGTTGGCTCTTATATAACTTTAGCCCTTGATTTTTTATATATTTTGTTGGTTCTCGTAACGATTGGCTCTTACATATCTTGGGTTTTCATACATTGGCTCTTCCATAACTTTAGCTCTTGATTTTTTTTATACGTTGGCCCTTAGCTCTTCCATAACTTTAGCTCTTGATTTTTTTTATACGTTGGCCCTTAGCTCTTACATAACTTTGGCTATTGATTTTTTTTATATTTTGTTGGCTCTTGTAACGATTGGCTCTTACATATTTTAGGTTTTGATACATTGGCTCTTCCATAACTTTAGCTCTTGATTTTTTTTATACGTTGGCCCTTAGCTCTTACATAACTTTGGCTATTGATTTTTTTTATATTTTGTTGGCTCTTGTAACGATTGGCTCTTACATATTTTAGGTTTTGATACATTGGCTCTTCCATAACTTTAGCTCTTGATTTTTTTTATACGTTGGCCCTTAGCTCTTACATAACTTTGGCTATTGATTTTTTTTATATTTTGTTGGCTCTTGTAACGATTGGCTCTTACATATTTTAGGTTTTGATACGTTGGCTCTTACATAACTTTAGTTATTGATTTTTTTTATATTTTGTTGGCTCTTGTAACTATTGGCTCTTACATATTTTGGGTTTTGATACGTTGGCTCTTGGCTCTTAATTTTTTTTTAAATTTTGTTGGCTCTTGTAACGAAAAATTGTTGGAATGCGGCACCACCTGTAGTGAAGCTCAGTCATCCCTAAAATATACGCTGAATACAAATAAACTACAAGATTGAAAAAACGACAAATAACCAATAAAAAACAAATACCAGAAAATACACTAAAAGTACAACAAAAAAGGCCATAAAAGTGCCGATTTATGGCCATAAAAGGCCGACTTACTTTGCCATGAAGAAGCATTTCATCATCATTGTTTGTCATTGGTGCTGGAGTAACGCAGTTCATACTATATGGTCCTGGGTAGGGCGCAACTGAAAAATTTGTACTCTGTGTTGTCTGCTTTGGCGACTCAACCTCATTGGAATCTAAAAGATACAAAAACAGAATTTAAAATTAATAAGTGATTTTCACCATTACATACTTCATGGGTCACGGCTCAGCATAAATCAATAAACAGGCATAAGCCAAATACATATTAAATCATAATAGTCAGCGGATGGTCGAATTTTTTTGCCACCTAAGAGGACTACTAAGAGAAATTAACAGGACTACTCCATGCGGAAGACACCTTCTAAAGATCAGAACACTGATTGTACTTTACTGAAAACAAAACACATTTTAAATATTTTCTCTTTTTGAACTTTAATAAATCCAAAATTATTAAGATTTTCGTGAATGAATATCAGTATATATATTAAACTGTCAATCCAAATTCATCTTTTTCCAGTTATTTTGATAATGATGGTGATTTCTTTTTCTTTTTTTATGATGTGATAAACAAAAACACATCGCTTGAAATAAGGATTGTTTTCAGTAAAGTACAAATTTCGTTTTGGGATTCACAACGAAACTAAACATATATATATATATATATATATATATATATATATATATATATATATATATATATATATATATATATATATATATATATATATATATAGCAGGGCTCTCCTGCTCCATTCGACAGGCTCTGCTTCCTCAGGCTCAGCTGCTTCTTTTGAAAAATTGTATCAGAGCGACGATAAACCGTCACTGTCATAGTGACAATGAGAAATCGCTTTCATAGCAGATATAAAACGTCACCGTCATAGTGACGATTAAGTTAGAATGCATAATTGAGGAAGGGGAAATTTAATTGCCAATGTGAACTGTGGAATTGGGCAGTTCTCATTTTTTTTAATTCTTGCTAGAAACTAAACCTTGTTTTGGAACGGTGAAAAGATCAAGTACATTAATGGATTTTCCTTATTAAATCTATATTGGTCCCAGGGCCCTTACCATGTTCTCATGCATACAAGATGGGTTTTTCATTAGTGTCAGTATTTTGTTGAAATGTACGTATCAAGGATGTGTAAGTGGCTGTGATTTACTGTATTTCGTTATTTACTGTAATTTCTGTTTGTTTTGGGATTCATTAATTTATTGATGGTGATTTACGGTAGTTTTACGCTAAAAAATTATTTGACTTAATTAATGATCATCTTTGCTGTAATGCAGCTCTTTACCTTTCTTTTGAAAACTTCTTTTGTGGAAAGTTTAAAATCAATTTTTGATAAAAACGTGAAATTCATTTTTTTTTTTCTGGGAGAACTTCTAGAAATTTCCATCTCATTGATTTTGTTTATGTGTATGTTTCGCTACCAGTTATACGACTCAATTTCTTGTAAATGGCCTAAAAACACTGAAATACAATATTATTATCCGAAAGACATTTGCTCTCTTTTTAGAATGTCCCCCAAACAAACATCGCAAATATTCATACTACATGGACTGGAAATGAAGATAAACGTACAATTTTCATTAAGACAGGTTGTAACAAGATTATTTGCTTAATCCCAGCGACTCATTGCCTAAGAAACATCCAGCAACTGTGCAGTAAAACCTAGCAAATATCGCCACCAAACTTACCGATGGCTTCCGTAGGGGCGTAGTAAAAGATTCAGAACATCCAAATCATAGAAATGGAAACAGACTTACCAATGGCTTCCAGGAAGCGTGGAGTAAAAGGTTCAGAATATTCAAATCATAAAAATGGAAAACAAACTTACCAATGGCTTCCAGGAAGCGTGGAGTAAAAAGTTCAGAATATCCAAATCATAGAAATGGAAAACAAACTTACCAATGGCTTCCAGGAAGCGTGGAGTAAAAGGTTCAGAATATCCAAATCATAGAAATGGAAAACAAACTTACCAATGGCTTTAAGAAAGCGGACAAGGTCCTTTGCTAAATCCCAGCGACCGTTTTCCAGAGCAGCATCCAGTAACTGCGCAGTAAAATGCCGACTGATGCTTAATGGTTCTAACGTCTGTAATTATCAAATCGATTTTAATCAAATGATTTTAAATATCAAATATTAAAAGTCATACATTTCAAAAGAGCAGGGAAGGACTAAATCAAGGATAAAATCAACGAAATGAAAGGGTAAATCGAACTAAATGAACAAATTAATCAAAGAGTTCGAGCAACTGAAACGAGCAACTTAGGAACTTAAAAAAAAAAAAAAAGAGACAAAACATTACCATCTAGTATTATTAAGCAAAATTAAAAGTTAATAATTAAAACATTAATTATAACTCGGGGGGATTCTGGAAGGGTTCTGAATTTTTTAAACGTTTTGACTGTATTTTAAACTTGTTGACAGTTTTTGTTCACTTTCATAGTAGATTTCTTTTTCATTATATTTTATGAGCAATTAGAAAAAGTTGTGCGAAAATGACAGAGTTGAAAGTTCAAAATACAAATGAAAAACTTTATCTAATGGTAATGTCTTTTGTCTTGTAAGATAATGCAAAATTATAATTTCATTAAGGTTTTAATAAGAGTAGTAGTTATTAATTTGGGAGGAAGAAGTTTCAGAGTACAAAGAAGGAATCTGAGTGAAAAATTACTTTTTTGACATATATCAACTCAATAATCGACTCGCAAACATCGATGGAAAAATCAAACCATGTGTAAAAAATCACAAATATCCAAGGAGTAATAAAAGAGTGAAGCAAAGGGTTTGAGCAATTGAAAAGAAAAGAAAATCAAGTTCGCCACTTAGAAAAAGGAACAACCAACGCCATCTGGTCTTAACCAGCACAATCACAAAGTTATAATATTTTATACACACACAATCACAAAGTTATAAATATTTTGTAAGTATATATTTTTTTATTAAATATATTTTTATTTTTATTTTTTGCCGTACATCTAACCGTAAAACCTGTAAATATTCAATAGTCTATAAAAGACGAATAAAATAATAATAAAAATAAACAAAGGATGAAAAAACCAAATCAATGAGCATGAAAAATTTGCGCAAACTATTTGCCTTTTTGCCTCGCTTAGTAAATACTGAATATTTCCTGCTTCCATTGCCAACTGACAAATTCTTAACCTTCCCAAAACTTAATTTCATGGTTCCTGTCTGCCCCTAGTCACATTTATGGCGAAACTTTATGGCAAACATTTATTTATAGCGAAACATTTATGGCTGTTTTTCCTTGGTACTGGTCAATTGTGTAAAGAAACACCCTTCAGCTCAAAATACTAGGGCTCAGTCCGAGTGAGCTACCATATACCTTTTAGAATTTATATGAACATTCCAGAAACTTGATTACTAACAATTAAAAATCTCAACCATTATGCATTAAACGATCAATTAATGATCATGTGATTTAATTAATTATTTAATTATGTATCGATAAAAAAATTTTATACTACGTAAAAAGCTACTCTAAGCCCATATTTGGAATACTTCAATTCAGTTCTTAATGGAGATTAAAAGTTCATTAAATTCTTTTTCAAAATATCAGCAATATTTGAAAATTAAAAGGATCACAAATTGGAGTTATTTAAAATATAAATATGTAAATTTTAAATTTAAATAAAATAAAAATAAAGTATGTATTAAATAAATAAATAAAAAACAAATATAAATATATAATAAATATAAATAAATCGGAAAACATATTAGAAATAAATGAATTGGAAAATACAAATAAAAATATAATGTTATTCAATAATTTTTAATGTGTAACAAAGAAATTCTCGTCGCAAAGAAAAAAAAAACTCTTTTTGGGGTGGAGGGCAAACAATAAAATAACGTAAATTTTGACCATATTTGGACAGAGTAGCATTTCATATACAATAAGACATAAACTTCTGCTTATCATTCTACTGAATTAATCCGTTCAGGGTTCATTCCGTTCCGTTCAAAAGTGGACTTTGGCCCTTTTTGCAAAATGCCACGGAATTTACCTGTAAGATAATTAAGTAGGAGGCCGCTGTATTGAGATTCTTGTTCTCTAAACATTTCTGAAATAGAGTCCTAGGATTTGCCACTGTGGTAAATAAATATGGCCAATGGGCCACTTCTGTTTTCCTGGCACACAGAGGAATTATTTGTAAGTAGACAGGGAACTCTTGAATAAACTCTATAACGCTTGGCAACAATGGATCTGGTATGGGCTCCTTACTTGTTGCTTCTTCTTCTAGTACCTAGAGTAAAAAAATTAGTAAAATTAAATTAAGAAAAAAGATTACAATAAAGGCTGAGTTGCCGTCCTTGGCGATGTTCGCCAATTTTATCCACTTTTGCTAAACAAAAAATAAAGAACACAAGGATCAAAATAAAGGCTGGGTTGCCATTTGTAGTTATTGATCGCTCATTTTTATTAATTTCGCTAGATAAGAAATAACAGCAAGAAGAATAACATAAGGGCTGAGTTGATGTCCTTAGTGATTTTCACTAATTTTACTAGCTTTTGTTATATAAAAATATATAAAAATAAAGAGTAGAAGGATCACAATAAAGACAGGATTACCGTTTGTAGTTATTTATTAATTTGACTAGATAAGAAATAGCAGCAAGAAGAATTACATAAAGGCTGAGTTGCCATCTCTAGTGATTTTTCAGCAATTTTAGTAATTTTCGTTAAATAATAAAAAAGACCAAAAAGACTGCAATGAATGATGGTTCCGTCTTGGCTGGTTTACGAATAATTTCTTCCGTGTAAGAATTGAAAGTGTGAGCAAAATGAATAAACTTCTAAAGGTTTTGCGAGCTCAGGGTGCTAAAATAGGTTTGAAAATCTATGTTAAGAAGACTAAGTCACTAAGGCTTAGGAATAAGTGAAGATGAAAAGGTGACGTTGGGTAACGAAAAGATTGATCAGGTGGGTAGCTTCACTTACCTTGGTAGTATTGTTAGTAAAGACGGTGGAAGCAGTGAAGATATTAAAAGTAGAATAGCAAAGGCCCAGGCTTTGTTTCACAGTTGAAAAAATGTTTTGAAGAATAGGAGGATAAGTCTGCAAACCAAGATAGAATTTGGGAAGCCACAGTGATGACAGTGGTCAAATACGGCCCTGAAGCATGGGCGCTCCGAAAAGCGGATGAAGATTTGCTAGATGTTTTTCAGAAAAATTGCCTACGGATTGTTCTGGATACCCGGCGGACTGACCGTATTTGAAACAGTAGGCTCTACAAATAATGTGGTTCAATACCGCTTTCTAGGGCTATAATGAAAGAACGGTTGAGATGGCTAGGGCACGTTCTGCGGCTGAAGGATGACAGACTGTCGAAGATTGTCCTTTTTAGCCAAACCGTCTTGGGCTAAATTGAAAGCAGGTCGTCCTCGTCTGGGATGGGAGGATGTCATAAAGAAAGATTTAAAGGAAATGGGAACTTCCTGGGAGAGTGTAAAGAGGAGGTTTTTGAATAGATTAGGATGGAGGAGGAGCGTGCGTAGCTCTGCTGGCCTCAGGTGGCTTGGTGCTGCGGTTAGTTGTTAGCAGTAGTAGTAGTACTAGTAGTGCAAGAATTAAGAGTGAAAACACTAGGAAAAAGGCTTAGATAATTTCGGAGACCACACTGCCTTTCCATGACAATAAAATAAAAGTTCAAAATAGGGATAAAATTCTTTTTAATAGACTGTGTATAATAAATTTCACAAAAAATACCAGATATTTCTGTGTTGCCGTCCCTCGTGATTTACTACTAGTAATTTTCTCTAGCTTGAAAATAAGAGTAAATGCATTACAACAAAGGTTGGCTTGCGGTACCACGTGATTTTTCACTAGTTATAGTAAATTAAGCATGACTATTGCAAAAAAGGTTGGGCTGGATTCCCTAGTGAGTAATCGATAACTTTACTAATATTCCCTAGGTAAGAAATAAGACTGAACATTTCAAAAAGGGCCTTTTTGGGTTTCCTTTACGGTCGTCGGTCAAACTAGCCCCGCGGTCAAACTCCACCACTACACGCATAGACATGAAATCACAGTACTGAAACCAAGTAAGGGACGACCACGTCCAATCTTAAGAAATAGAATAACCCATAACTACTAAAAATACACTCAGATCAAAACAAAAAGCACACCATTAGAACCGCATTGTTCAAAAACCTTATGTAGGAAACTTACTTTCCCTTGGCTTGAAAATTAAAAAAAGTGGCAGGTACTACAGCATTCTGCCTAAACGGCGTCTTTTTTTTTCCACATATAGCTTGACACTGGAACATCGTAGGGAGATGTTCAATGGCTTATTTTAAAGGAAATAAATAGATCTAGTGCCATTTGTAATTAATTTTTTTCTTAAATAGAATTAATTCTTCCACTAAAAACTGAATTTTTATGGCCAATCTTTATAAATGACGTCATAATCGTAGGTAGTAACCATATATGAAGCAATAAGTGAATACAATATTTATACACGCTTATCTTTCGACATTAAGATACAGAACTGGTATTCCAAAAGCCATAGGTTCAAATGCTATCGATGATTAAATATTTATAACAAATCTCTATAATTTGTATTAAAGAACAATACAAATACTATTCAATCCAATGTTCCAGCCAAACGTCTATTAAAACAAATATCACACAGGGAAACCACAAAACAACAAAATAAGTAACAATAATAATAAATAGTAAAAATAATAGTAAAAATAGTAAACAATAACAGTAAAATAGCAAACAATAATAGTAAACAATAGTAAACAATAATGGTAAACAATAATAGTAAACAATAGTAAACAATAATAGTAAACAATAATAGTAAACAATAGTAAACAATAATAGTATACAATAATAGTAAACAATAGTAAACAATAATAGTAAACAATAGTAAACAATAATAGTAAACAATAATAGTAAACAATAGTAAACAATAATAGTAAACAATAATAGTAAACAATAGTAAACAATAATAGTAAACAATAATAGTAAACAATAGTAAACAATAATAGTAAACAATAATAGTAAACAATAGTAAACAATAATAGTAAACAATAGTAAACAATAATAGTAAACAATAATAGTAAACAATAGTAAACAATAATAGTAAAACAATAATAGTAAACAATAGTAAACAATAATAGTAAACAATAATAATAAACAATAGTAAACAATAATAGTAAACAATAATAGTAAACAATAGTAAACAATAATAGTAAACAATAATAGTAAAATAGTAAACAACAATAGTAAACAATAGTAAACAATAATAGTAAACAATAGTAAACAATAATAGTAAACAATAATAGTAAACAATAGTAAACAATAATAGTAAACAATAGTAAACAATAATAGTAAACAATAATAGTAAACAATAGTAAACAATAATAGTAAAATAGTAAACAATAATAGTAAACAATAATAGTAAACAATAGGTTCAGGTTCAGGTTCATTTATTATTCAATGTTACATAATGACACTAAATATATACAGATATCTGGCAGTGAGACAAGCTCGTTTTGCACAGATAAAAAAAGAAAAACAATAAAGAAATATACGGATTTTCATTCAAAATGGTAGACTTCACAAACAAATATAAATAAATCAATAAATGTAAGGTTAATTACTCACCACATCACGGCATACACCCACCCGACGATACATAAACAACTCACAACCAGCAATGGGACAATAAGAAGGATATAAAGATCCGAGAGAGATCAAAAAATAAGAAGAGAGAAAAAAAAAAAAAAAAAAAAAATTAAAATATTATTTGACTAATAAATGTCCAAAAGGAATGATTTTATTTTATTTTTTAAAATTCCGATCGACACATCAAAATCAAAAATAGATTCATATTGGTTCCACGCGGCGACCACACTATTTCGTAGAGAAAACCGGGACCTCTCTGAAATTATCAACGGCTGGCGTAGTTTGCGTATGCTGCGAGCTAGATGAGAAGATGGCAGAGCAACTGGGAACAAATCAAAAGAAAAGAAATAACTGAGCAGTGACAGGAGATTATGATTAACCTTGAATAATATCGAATTAAAAGTAACTGCAAGTTCAACAGGAAGAATATTCAATAAACAATATAAACTCTTTGTAGAAGACTTACTGGGGAAAGACGATGGGGAAGGAAGATAACTTTTTAAAATACGAAGCGCCTTATTTTGTTGCCTCTGAAGCGGAATTAAATGGGATCTGAAAGTATTCAAGTAAATAAGTGGGCAATAATTTAGATAAGAATGAACAAGAGCAAAATAAATAGAACGCATAGCTTCGAGCGGCAAAATGAATTTCATACGTTGCATAATACCCACGTTCCTTCCAAGCTTCAATCTTATACCATTTATATGCGGCTTCCAACTCAAATTTGAGTCAATCAGCACACCAAGGTAACGAATAATTTCAACACGTGATATATCCATACCTGAAACAGATGACTTAATCAACTTCAGGCATGGAAGTGCCCGTGACGTACGCGAAAATACCATAAACTTTGTTTTTGAAGTGTTCAGAGCTAGCTTATTTGCCGTAAACCCTTCTACTAGTCTATCAAATACTAGACTTAAATTATGTTTGACACGATCTTCATCGATTCCAGAGACACTACAGGTTGTGTCATCTGCGAAGAGAACGGTCAGCCCTAGGTACTCAACTGAATTACTAATATCGTTAATATAAATTAGAAACAACAGAGGGCCGAGAATTGAACCTTGGGGCACTCCAACTTTATTTGACTGGTTCGAAGACGTTGATATAACATCGCCCCCATCAATACACTGGACTCTATCGCTTAAATATGACAATATTATCGATTTAGCCGGACCACGTATACCACAATTAGACAATAATTCATTTAAAATCATGTGACAAATAGTGTCAAACGCTTTCCGTATATCCACGAATATAGAAGCTGGAATTTCACCCTTATCCAAGGCATCATGAATAAACTGGGTTACTGCCAAAATAGCATGCTCTGTAGAATGTCCTTTTCGAAACCCGAATTGGGACTTACTGAAAAAACTATTCTTGTCTAGAAAATTTACAATCCTCACGTACAAACAACGTTCAATAATTTTTCCGAAAGCAGATAGAATAGATATGGGCCTATAGTTGGACGGATCTTTTATATCTCCCCTTTGTGTAGTGCAATGACACGGGCGGACTTCATACATGAAGGGAAGATACCATTCTTGAAACAAAGATTAATTATGTGCACAAGAAAATTTACTATACTAGGCATAATCGATTTAAGCAAGTTCGTAAAAGATCCGTCGATTCCTTCTGAGTGTCCATTTTTGAGTTGATGAAGTACAAGCATCAATTCAGCAGACGAGACTGGAGTGAGGAATATGGATCGGTCAGTAGAAGAGGGTAGAAAACTTTTGAAATCAGCAGAATTTGGCGTTGATTTTTGGGATGCCTCTTCCGACGTCTTTTCACCTATTTTAGCGAAGTGCGTGTTGAGCATGTTGGCGACGTTAAGTTTTCCTTTAACAGCTGTATCACCACCTGGGGGCATCATTTCGTCCGGAAAAGAAATCAACTTTTTTTTGCCGATACAATCGTTTATTAATGTCCATACCTTCTTAGGAGATCCATGCGCGCTATTGAATGCCTTCAAATAGTAGAGCTGTTTAGCAGACCTGAGAGCTTTGGTTAAGCAATTTCTGTAAGCTTTAAAAAAGGCTTGATTTGTTTCATTTGGATTTGATAGATATATTTTATACAGCCTGTTCTTTGATTGGATCGACCTTAGTAGTCCTCGTGTAACCAAAGGCTTTTTAGATCTGTTGTAACGTCTTAGACGGGTTGAAGACATCGGACAAGCCACATTAAGTGCTGTGGTAAATTCGTTGACAAAATACTGTGAAGCTTGATTTACATCCTCGCAGTCTAAGCACGGAGAGGGGTCAATTTTAAGCAGCAGTTCATTCAACCGCTGAAGAGATGTAGCATCAAGCCTTCTAGTTGTTTTGATCGGAGTCGCCGTTTGTCGCCCAGTTTTTATCTCCATCAAAAGCATAAAGTGGTCTGACGTGTCATCGATAATAACATGACACGAATCAAAGTCTATATTCAGAAAAATATTTTCGACTACCGTTGCTGTCGAGCTTACCACTCGAGTTAGAATACGACAAGCTGGGAGAAGCCCCAGCGAAAGACAAAGTGTCAGAAAATCAACAGCCGAAGGCGAATATTGTGTAGATGAAAGATCATGACCAGCATTACTTATATCAATATTAAAATCCCAAATGTACATAATCTTCCGACTTCGCTCGATTGCGATCGAAGAAAACGCTTCCAGCTTACTTATGAAATGTTGCACCGAAGAGCTAGGTGGTCTGTAAAACAAACAACACAACACTTTTTCATTATCAAAATCAAGCTCGACAACCAAAAATTCAAACAACATTTCTTCATACGTAGAATCAAAATCCGAAACAATCCTGTAAGTAATATCATTATGAATAAAAAAACCAAGGCCTCCTCTCGATCTGTCATTCCTAGTCTTAGAAATAAAATTGTAACCTTTAATATTCGCTAGGTGACTAGTTGACTCATTTAAGAAAGTCTCACATACAGCTAATACATCAACTCGGCAGCATGGAAGGAACGAAGATAAATGGTCCAAACTACTCATCAACCCGCAACAGTTTAAACTCGCCACCCTCACACGACCATGAGAAACATATCTGTTAATCTCATTAGGGAGTAAATATTTGTTAATAGGGAGTGATCTAATAGAAATATCATATTCATCATCCGAAAAACCACAATCTGCAGAAATTTTTATTAAATCTAATGGGTCACTCTCAAAATCTCTCAACCTACTCGATGCCCCATCACCAGTAGAATTAATCATAATCATTTTGACTTACCAAACCGTCTGGTGGGAGTCTGTAGTGATGCGGTAATAAATCATCAACCAAACCTTGATGTGGAAGAGCACGGCACGTCTTGTGAAATATCTGATCTTCAACTGAAAAAACACACGAAGAAAAAACAGAACCTGATTTCTAGGCCTATGGAAAATAGAAAAAAAGAATAGCGACGATGAAGCACAATCTGGCATGGCAGACTTAACAAGTCGAAGTCGCATTGAGCACTGAACACAATAAGAAAGAAAAAAACAACGAAAAGAAAAAAAACAACACTGACTAGTGGTCATTTTCCCAATCATGACACACACCAACAAAATGAACTTGTTTTATCTCTCGATCGCGGACGTAATTCATTAAACAAATAAAACAAGTAATGGTCCGCGTATACACTACAAACAAACTAATTAATCTTTTCCCAGTCAGAAGAATCACTTTTTTTCACTTCTAACCATAAGTTAATACCCTTATGACGCACTCTGGATGAAACGATATGTTTCGACTCTTTCATTTCTTGTGCTTTCGAGAGTAGGGAGTTTCGAATCATGTTGAGAGCAGGGGGCAGGTCTGTAGAGATTATAATCCCACTACCTTTTAGCTTTTTAACATTGTTATTGATCGACTGGACATCACTCTCCGAGCTTAGTGAAATAAATACGGGGGACTCCTTGCGTCGGCTATTTTGCTTGCTGCGCCTATTTGTGATGTTTGCAGCCCGTGAAGAAATCCGATAGCACTTAGTCATAGATATGTCACTAGTTACACCCAGCTTTTCGCTAACTAATTTAATGACGCTATCTTCAACTTTCTTGTTAGGCTCTTCTGCCGGTAAACCATGCAGAATAAGGTTCAGACGGCGATCTTTCACGTCGATAAGTAGTAGCTGTTTTTCCAGGGCCTGGTACTTGTCGACATACTCGTCGATAGTTTTCTCAAAGTTATTAAGCCTCACATCTCGGCCGGCAGCCTCCGTTCTCAGCGACGCGATCTCAGAAGTAATTCCGTCAAGCTTATTATTTAATTCTGTCTGCGTAGCAATAATAGAATCTAGTTTTCCGCTCAAAACTTTTCTGAACTCGTCGAACGATTTTTGCGTAACATTAGCCATGATAAATCTCGATTATAAATCCGCTTCGGGAGGATTGGGGATTAGCAGTTCATTCGAAATAGCATCAAAAGGGACTTACTGGCAAGGGGTGTGTGTGAATACCCCCCGCTAACCAAATATAGCACGATTAAATCAGCTCTTGACTCCTACAGGCAATGCATCAAACAGGTTTGGTCAATTAACTATAAATAATTCAAGTTCAAAAATGTTGATTATGATAAGTCCATAGGGAATCACAATTGAGTCTTACTGTATAATGAGATTATATCCAGAATTGATTCTGTTGACTATGATAAGTCCGTAGGGAATCACAATTGGGTCTTATTGTATAATGAGATTATATCCAGACTATATCCAACAGAGGTGTTTACAGTATGAACTCCCAAACAAGACTGATAAACAATAATAGTAAACAATAATAGCAAACAATAGTAAACAATAATAGTAAACAATAATAGTAAACAATAGTAAACAATAATAGTAAACAATAGTAAACAATAATAGTAAACAATAATAGTAAACAATAGTAAAAAATAATAGTAAACAATAGTAAACAATAATAGTAAACAATAGTAAATAATAATAGTAAACAATAGTAAACAATAATAGTAAACAATAATAGTAAACAATAGTAAACAATAATAGTAAACAATAGTAAACAATAATAGTAAACAATAATAGTAAACAATAGTAAACAATAATAGTAAACAATAGTAAACAATAATAGTAAACAATAGTAAACAATAATAGTAAACAATAATAGTAAACAATAATAGTAAACAATAGTAAACAATAATAGTAAACAATAATAGTAAACAATAATAGTAAACAATAGTAAACAATAATAGTAAACAATAATAGTAAACAATAGTAAACAATAATAGTAAACAATAATAGTAAACAAGAGTAAACAATAATAGTAAAATAGAAAAACAATAATAGTAAACAATAATAGTAAACAATAGTAAACAATAATAGTAAACAATAGTAAACAATAATAGTAAACAATAATAGTAAACAATAGTAAACAATAGTAAACAATAATAGTAAAATAGTAAACAATAATAGTAAACAATAATAGTAAACAATAGTAAACAATAATAGTAAACAATAGTAAACAATAATAGTAAAACAATAATAGTAAACAATAGTAAACAATAATAGTAAACAATAATAATAAAC
Source organism: Artemia sp. Qi Xiang Cuo (assembly GCF_049724085.1). Classification (NCBI taxonomy): domain Eukaryota; kingdom Metazoa; phylum Arthropoda; class Branchiopoda; order Anostraca; family Artemiidae; genus Artemia; species Artemia sp. Qi Xiang Cuo. Next base: position 60,287,091 of record NC_142807.1, on the reverse strand, counting down.
AATAGTAAACAATAATAGTAAACAATAATAGTAAACAATAGTAAACAATAATAGTAAAATAGTAAACAACAATAGTAAACAATAGTAAACAATAATAGTAAACAATAATAGTAAACAATAGTAAACAATAATAGTAAACAATAATAGTAAACAATAGTAAACAATAATAGTAAACAATAGTAAACAATAATAGTAAACAATAGTAAACAATAATAGTAAAATAGTAAACAATAATAGTAAACAATAATAGTAAAGAATAGTAAACAATAGTAAACAATAATAGTAAAATAGTAAACAATAATAGTAAACAATAATAGTAAACAATAGTAAACAATAATAGTAAACAATAGTAAACAATAATAGTAAAACAATAATAGTAAACAATAGTAAACAATAATAGTAAACAATAATAATAAACAATAGTAAACAATAATAGTAAACAATAATAGTAAACAATAATAGTAAACAATAGTAAACAATAATAGTAAACAATAATAGTAAACAATAGTAAACAATAATAGTAAACAATAGTAAACAATAATAGTAAACAATAGTAAACAATAATAGTAAAATAGTAAACAATAATAGTAAACAATAATAGTAAACAATAGTAAACAATAATAGTAAACAATAATAGCAAACAATAGTAAACAATAATAGTAAACAATAATAGTGAACAATAGTAAACAATAGTAAACAATAACAGTAAACAATAGTAAAAAATAATAGTAAACAATAGTAAACAATAATAGTAAACAATAGTAAATAATAATAGTAAACAATAGTAAACAATAATAGTAAACAATAATAGTAAACAATAGTAAACAATAATAGTAAACAATAGTAAACAATAATAGTAAACAATAGTAGTAAACAATAGTAAACAATAATAGTAAACAATAGTAAACAATAATAGTAAACAATAGTAAACAATAATAGTAAACAATAATAGTAAACAATAATAGTAAACAATAGTAAACAATAGTAAACAATAATAGAAAACAATAATAGTAAACAATAATAGTAAACAATAGTAAACAATAATAGTAAACAATAATAGTAAACAATAGTAAACAATAATAGTAAACAATAATAGTAAACAATAGTAAACAATAATAGTAAAATAGTAAACAATAATAGTAAACAATAATAGTAAACAATAGTAAACAATAATAGTAAACAATAGTAAACAATAATAGTAAACAATAGTAAACAATAGTAAACAATAATAGTAAAATAGTAAACAATAATAGTAAACAATAATAGTAAACAATAGTAAACAATAATAGTAAACAATAGTAAACAATAATAGTAACCAATAATAGTAAAGAATAGTAAACGAAAATAGTAAAAATAAAAAACACAAACTAAGAACAAGCAAAGTGTAAAGAAAGTAGTCAAGCATGCAATACAATAAAACCAGCTAGAGGTATCCATATTTATGGCAGATTGCCAAAGATTATACTTTTTTGGCCACGCATCTGAGGCCAAACGAAAAGCAGTTTGTCCCAGAATGGGGTGAGGAAAGCTCATGAGGAACTAAAGGAACTTAGACCTTCATGGGAGGGATTAAAAAGTGAAGCTTTGAATAGATTGGGGTGGAGAAGCCTGTGCAGCAGTATTGACCTCAGGTGGAATGGTGCAGCTGTGTGTTGTTGCTAGTAGCGAAGGTAGTAATGATTTGTTTATTCTAGATTTATTCACAAATATTACCTCATGTAACAGCAGCTCTAAGGAATGTGAAAAGTAAGGAAGATCCATACATCCTCGTGCTAGTTCCCAAGCATGGATTCCAAGGTTTCGTTGAATCAACTGTCGGAATATATGATGCAAGCAAATTTGAGTCTGCAAAGATATAAATAAATAAAAAAAAATAAAAAAAAGAGTAATTATAAAGGCAAATGTAAGAAAAGATAGAGAAGGATTAACTCAACCGTTTATTGTCGGAGGAAGATGCGTCTATTGGAAAAACAAAACTATTCAAAAGTGTATAACGAATTAAGACATGTACACAAGAATACATTCCGAGCAGGGGAGGGGGGGGTGTCACCCTCTCTTTCATACGAGCATAAATGATCAAACATATTTAAATATCATATTTATTATGCAATTCCAGCCGTGAGAGCACAGAGTTCAAATTAATTAAAATACAAAATTCATTAGTACTAAGATTCTCAAAATACGAGAATTTTGATGTCTTATATCAGAATATTATATTCTAATGTGAATAATTTTAGTTCTTATCTATTATTAAATAAAAAAAACATTTTTTTTAGCTGGAAGTAAGGAGCAACGTTAACGATTAAAACGACCAGAAATTAGCCTGTATATGAAAGAAAATGCCCCCTGCGAAACACCTCGCTCTCTACGCTAAAGTTTTTTATTGTTAAAAAAAATAGAGTTATGAAAATTTCAAAGTTAAGAGTAATGAGCAAGGCTTTGAAGAAGGTACAGCCCCTTTCATATACGGAATAATTTCTGTTCGTTTTAAGTTTTAACGTCGTTCCTTACTTTCAGTTAAAAAAATTGTTTTTTTTTATTTAATTTTTGAACGTTTTTGAATGAATGCACATTTTGATTTTGGCTCACCGTACATGAATAATTTAAACAAAATTTGCATATTAATTTTACTTTTATTTGGTTAAATGGCTTTGTCGAAACTTGTTTAATTTTATTTACGAACGTTTTTATTAGTAATAAATATACGTAACTTACGAATTAACTTACATAACAAAATTCTATATTGATAGATTTTCAATACATATATTAGGGGGTTCGCCCCTAGTCAATACCTTGCTCTTTAAGCTAAAGTTCGAATTTTGTTCCAATTCTTTAAAAATGACCCTTAATCACAAAGGCCGTTAATTAGAATAAATAGCTCTTATGAACGCACTAAAAATTTTTGTCTTGAAGAGCGAGGTATTGACTGGGGGGTGAACCAAATCATATAAGTAATATTTTCTGTTTGTTTTAAGTTTTGATGTTGCTCCTTACTTTCAGTTGAAAAACTTGTTTTTTTTATTTAATTTCTTATCTTTTTTTTTAATAATGCTGGGAAATCCGGCGCCCCCTTCCTAGCAATGTCCCGTCCCCCATGAAAACTTCCGTCATGGAAAGATCCTCCCATATAGCCCCCAACCCCCCCCCCCTAACAGAAAAGCCCCCCTGAAAACGTCTGTATACTTCCCAATAATCAATACTATTGCTAACATTGGGTAAAGTTCATAACTTTCAGCCCTCCCCCCGGGGACTTCGGGGGATTAAGTCATCCTATAAGACATAGTTATCATATTTTCGACCATGCTGAACAAAATGGCTATCTCAAAATTTTGATCAGGTGACTTTGGGAAAAAAATGAGCGTGGGAGGGGGCCTAGTTGCCCTCCATTTTTTATTTGGTCGCTTAAAAAGGTCACTAGAACTTTTAATTTCCGTTCAAATGAGTCCGCCCACGATATCCTAGGACCACGGGGTCTATTCGAACACCCCTGGGAAAAAAAACAAAAAAAAAAAAAAAAATAAACACGCATCTGTGATCTTTCTTCTGGCAAAAAAAAAATGCAAAATTCCACATTTTTGTAGATAGGTGCTTGAAACCTCTACGGTAGGGTTCTCTTATACGCTGAATATGATGGTGTGATTTTCATTAAGGTTGTATAACTTTTAGGGGGTCTTTCTCCCTTTTTTCTAAAATCAGCCAAAAAATCAGTTCGAAAATCAGTCAAATTTCCTCAGGCGCGTAACTTTGGTGAGTAAGACTAATCTTGATGAACATTATATATTTCAAATCAGCATAAAATTTTAATTCTTTTGAGGTATCTATTGGTATCAAAATTCTGTTTTTTAGAGATTTGGTTACTATTGAGCTGGGTCACTCCTAACTTATAGTTCTTTACCACAAACTGTTTGATTATTTGTGTATGTGCCAAATAAAAGGCAAAATAAGTATAAATATTTTGACATATAAAAAAAGACAAGATTTTGATTATTAGTACAATACCTCCATTATTTTAACGAGGATTACTCAGCGTTGCGAAAATTGTAAACAATGGTACACACATATTAAATCGTCTGGGAGACATTGAATTGTACCAAGAAAAATGATTAGAGTCAATGCCGCATCCAGGGGGGTTAGAGGGCTTGACCCCCCCCCCCAGAAATGTCTGTCCAACTTGTTAAAACGTAACAAAAATGAATATAAACGCTTTTTTTTTGTAACCCTCCCCCCTCGAAAAAAATCCGTCTGTAAACCCTCCCCCCCCCTTCCCCCCACGAAAAAATTGGTGGATACGACTCTGAGTAGAATAAAAAACTTTTTATACACACAAAAAAAAATATTTTCCCAGTAGAAAGCAGAGCTCAAGGGGCTTGGAGAAAACTAGCACTAAGCATAAATAAAATACAATATACTGTTGAAATATCATAATGTATGGAATCATGAATCGTATATATACCATAAAAAATAAATACAGTGCAAAAGAATACGATAAGAAAAACGAGAGAAAGTACGAAGAAAGGAAAAAATCAAAAAGGATAATAAAATTCAAGCCGACATTATGTATTTTAAGTCAATGAAATGTAATCTAATAATAGTTTTTCTAAGATGGACAGGTCTCAATTTCAATAATAAGCAAGATAATTCAAAAAAGATTCTGATGCTGCTCAAATGTTTATTTCAAATGGCTATTATACAGTTCATGGTAACAGTAAGTAAGGCATGCCTTGGCCCAATAGTAACCGAAACTTTAGAAAAAGGAAATTTGATAACAATCAATACATCATAGAAATTGGCTTTTTATTCTGCAAACAAAAATATAAAATTCTTTAAGTTCAATGTTACCCGTCAAAAGCTACAAGCCTCAGAAAATTTGCCTGCTCTTCAAAACAGGAAGGAAACACCCCTAAAAAGCAAAGCGATCATGAAAAAATCACACCATCAGATTCACCATATCAGAAAACCTCACTATAGAGGTACCAATGTCCTATCTAAAAATATGTGGAATTTTGTGTAACCTAACCAGAAGAAAGATCACACATGCGGGTTTTTTTTTCTAGGGTGATCGTATCGAACCAATTGTCCTAGAACACCGGGAGAGGGCTCTTCGAAAGGAAATTAAAGTTCTAGTGCCATTTAAAAGTGTTTAAGTAAAAAAAGTTTTTTTTTCAACCAAAGTAAAGAGGAAAGCTATGTCTTGAGCCGAGTAAAAATAAATAAATAAATAAATAACAGAAATTGTAATGAACAATGAACTAAAAGTCAAAAGAAATAGATATTAGACTTAATAAAAATGAAACCAATAATGGACTTATAATGTACAAAAAATAAAACTGATATTCAACTCAAAACGAACAGAAATTACTAGATATGTGAACTGGGAAGTCGTCCCTTTTGTATCCCAATTGTAGCGCGAGTTTCATTCTTGCTTTAAGAAAAACAATATATATTTTAAGTGATTACTCCCATAATTAAGTTTGACTAATAAAAACAGCAACAAAAATACATATAAAACTTTTCTGACACATTTTGAGAAGAATTTTTTTGTAACCACCCCCCACTCCCAAACAAATCATACCCCCCCCCCCAAAAAAAAATGCTATACATGGCCAAATAAAAACTAAACTGTTTGAAATACACACTGTTTTCAATGAAATACAGTTTAGAATTTGTAAAACGAAAGAAATGCGATAAAATTATAAAAATTCAAACAAAATTATTTTTTAAATTAATTATTAAGTAAAATTTAAAAAAAAATGAAAACTAGAATTCTAATAACAATCAAGATCACGCAAAAGAAAATATACATGTTTAAAAAAACATTTATGTCCAAATTCTGCTTTTTCGGTCTATTTCATTTAAACATATAGAGCAATTGTGCCTAAATTAAACTTTATTTTTGGTGAATTATACGTTCATTATTCGCTTCATTTTTTATTAGGTCTAATAGCCTATCTGTTTCTTTTAACTTTAATACATGTCTTTTAATATCTGTTTGTTTTTTTATAACTATACTTGGGGTATAAGGGGGACGACTTCCAAGCTCATATATCTAGCAATTTCTGTTCGTTTTGAGTTTGAGTTGAATGTCACTTTTATTTTTGGTACATTATAAGTTTATTATTGGTTTCATTTTTTAATAAGAGTAATATCTATTTATTTTAACTTTTAGTGTATTGTTCATTATAATTTCTGTTATTTTTCAGTCTGCTCAAGACATAGCTTCGCTCTTTACTTTTCTTAAAAAACTTGTTTTTTTATTTAATCTCTGTTCGTTTTTAATTAATTTTTGTAAAAAAAATTTATGAAATAAATTGAAACTTAACCTACTTTAAATTACAATTAATTTTAAATTGGCCATTAATTTTCAATTAGTAAAATAATAGTAGTTTTTGCAATTATATTAAACACATTTATTTCCGGATTTCTCTGTACATTGAAATAAAGTTTTAACATACGAAGGGCACCTCATTCACAACTAATGAAAGAATAATTTTCTTGTCTGATTGAGCTTGAATTTTTGATAGAACATGAAACCTCATCAGTCAATTTTTAGTTAACAAACAAATAGCATTGAATTAAAGATTTAGTTCTCAAAATGCCATACCAAAACGTGAATATATCTATGAATGCTATTTATTATGAATCACTTGTTAAATTACTGATGAATCACGCTTCTTCTAATTTTTCAGCTAAATTGCCTTTCTCCAAACTGTGTTATTTCATTTTTTTTTCCATTTTAACTTGAAACAAAATCGCGAAGAAAGGAAGAAAACGAGGACAATTAACAACCAGTAAAAAAATTGAAAAATTATGCCAATATTTCGGCCAAGACATCCGCTTGACCGTCCTCAGTGCAGAATAAAACTGATAAAAATATAAAAACTAAACCTTAAAAAAAAATACGAAACTAAAATTTTATTACCCTTTCTTTCAAATTTTGTCTTGAGTTTCCTCTTGAGGTGTCTTGAGTTTCCTTCAATCCTGTCAAATTTTGTCATGCAATTCTTGCATGACAAAGTTTGGAGACAAATCAAAAGAGATCTTGCGCTCCCAGGATTTCAAAATTTCAATTAAGATCACTTCCTGTGTTTCTTTGTGAGATAATTCTATCGTGAGAAATCAAAACAATATGGATACTGCTGATCTATCAGATATGAATTTTCTCATTCTAGAAAAGTATTCTTAAAAAAAAAACAATTTGGAAGAATAATGTTTGATTAGTTTAAAAGAAGTTGATTTTAAGGTTAAGATTGGATTAAGAAACAGTCAACAACCCCCTCGTGATGCCCTGGAAGTTTCAGCTTGAAACGGTAAGCCGTTCCAAAAATATTGCTGACATGCCCTTTGGAAAATCTGTATGAACTTAGTATGTTTTGATTTAGTTCAAATTTCCCTTCAACACTGTCATAAATTTTCACTTCAATACCCTCAGCTTTGGTAGAACTTACATCAGTTGCATTAATTGTAGTGCTAATAGTTGAGTAGAAGTAGTATTAGCAGTAATAATAGTCATAGTAGCATGAGAATATTGCATTTTTGATCAATTGATCATACCCCTTATCATTTCCTGGAAGTTCCAAATTAATACACTCGGTAATTCCTGAGTTACGCCTTTTTGACAACCCGTATGTATAAAGCGTGTTGGTCAGTTAAACATCCCCGTCATGATGCCCCGGAATTTTCATATTGATACGGTAAGTCGTACGAAAAACATTGCTGATACGCCCTTTTGACCCCTTTTTACACCTTTTTCATCTTAATACTCTTAACTTTCGAAGTAGTAGCTGGATTGGTTTAGTAGCAGTAATAGTAGTAGTAGCAGTAGTAGTTGCAGCAAAAGTAGCAGTGGTAGTAATATTATCAGTAGCATGCACATATTACCTTTTTGGTCAATTAATCCTCCCCTTTAAGTATTTTCTGATATTTCTAACACAAACCCAAATCCATTCTTGAGATACGCCCTTTTGACAATCTGCATACACATAGTTTTTTAAGTCTGTCCAAATTGTCCCTCGTTATTCTCTCAAATCTCCACCGTCATACGCTTGATCTTAATAGTACTAATATCATAGTAGTAGTGGTAATAGTAGGAGCAGTAGTAGCAGTAGTAGTTACGTTAGTAGTAGTAGTGACAGCAGTAGCAGCAGTATTAATAGCACTAGTAGCATGTATATGTTATTTTTTGGTCAGAAGAACATCCCCCTCATGATGCCCCGGAAGCTTCATCTTGATTACGGTAAACTGTTCCAATAATATTGCTGATACGCCCTTTTGACAATCTGTAGGCACATAGCGTGTTTTGATTTAGTTCAACTTTCTCCTTAACTTTTCTTCAGATGTTCGTTTCAATATCCTCAGCCTTGTTAGTACTCGCTACGGAAGTAGTAGTTTTAGTGGTAGTAGTGGTAGTAGTAGTGGCAGTAGCAGTAGTAATGGCAGTTGTAGCAGTAGTAGTAGCGACCCAATATTGCCTTTTTGGTCACTTAACCATCTCCCTTATCATTTCCTGAAAGTTCAAAATTAATATACTCAGTCATTACTCTAACAAAATGAAAAGCGCTAAAAGCTCTAAAGTAGACCGCCATCTTAGCATTGTAGCAATGTCCGGTAAAAGGTTCAGAACAGCTATTGGTTACAAAGAAGTGGAGGGTGTGGTCCCTTCTAACAATTTTTTATGAAATCGTTTCACTTTTGCAAAGTAAGAACAACTTACTATACAAACTTTCAAGCACTTAAAAAAAGCTCAACCTAAATTAAAGTTGTTTCAAAATTTGTTTTAACCCTTACCGTTAATACAACGCTATTTGTGGCACGGTTATTTATACCTGATGACATGTTTAAGCGCCAACGACTTAACACTGTTGGATTTCCTATATTTCTTGGCCGGATTTCAATTCTATAATCTGCACAATAATTTTTTTTGTTTACTTTATAAGGAACATAAAATTTCGTCTGTTTAATATACAAAAACGTATAATTACCGTTCTCTCAAAAATGCAATAGGGGAAAGAAACTGGCCAACCACATTCGGAAGAAAAAACGGTTGAATCACTTTCAACACCAATAAGGGCTGCTTCTTCACACAAGACAGCTGTAAAAAAGAGGCATTTTAGAGGTAATTAGTGGTATCACAATTCGATATTTCTTCTTTTTTCCTTCCCTTTCTTTTCCCTTGTTTCTATTCTTTTTTAAAACGAATAGAAATTTCCATTATTTTTTATATTTTCTATCTTGTATGTATGCTTTTTTCTATTTTGGAGCGGTGAAATGGGCTGTGCAACGCTTCAAAAATCTGGGGATTTTGGCTCAAACCGGTTTGTAGCAATGTTTTCTTCCTCGATGAGTAGCGACTCTTGAGGAAAATATGGTTGGCAAACATGGTACATATGGTGGTAAATATGATGAATGAGGTAAACACACAAATTTGTGCTTGGTGAGTCTTGCGTGACTTTGTGCACTGCTGAGTTGTTATGCCAACTAGTCAACCACTTTCAGAAGAAAAAATGGTTGAATCACTTTCAGCACCAATAAGAACTGCTTCAGTATGCCACTCCAAAGAATAATAGGCCCATAAAAATAGGCTCTTTTTAGCAATAGGCTCAATTTACCATTTCTAATTTTATTGGAAATTGAAAACTATAAAGGTAATTTAAATCGGAAAAAACACAAATAAAAAAAGGAATACAGCATTGGTGTGTAAACTCAACCCATCTATTATTGAATCAGAATTTCAATGGGGCCGGGGGAATTGTCATCGCACCTAAACGAAAAGTATATATATATATAACACTTTTTGAAAATGATAAAATTTCCTTAAACAGATCTTCATAAGTTGTCGCATTTGGAGAGTCGTATTTACTTCAAAAAAGATAGGGGTGATCGGCCATAGTTTAGACAAAAAATTTCAAAGTGGCTGTAGCTAAAAAAATACCTGATATAATTTTACGCGTCATATTTAATTTTATACTACCATACCAAAATGAAACTATGACGTTAAGTGGCACATTGTGATTTTTTTCTTTTTTTTAATCCTCGAATAAAACTATTCCAACAAAAATTTAGAACAACTCATTTCACTCCTATGTAAAATAAAAAACATTTGATACACCCTTCTGTTTCCTACACGTCAATAGCGAAACTTCCCCACTAGGATCAGTGAATGGTATCGTATACCGCACCCCCTCCAAAAAACTCTAACAAGATCTTTTATCTTTGGAAAGCGTTTTCATCGCATTCTTTATGTTGGGTAAATTCAGATCGTTTTCAGTTTAAATTGAAGCATCAGTATATCATACATCCTCTCCTGGAGAGAGGAGGGGTTCATATTCACCAATAACCTATCTTTTAGGTTCAGCAAAAAATAAATATAATTATTATATAGAATAAGTGCGGTTTAATATAGCAAGTTTATGTGTTTCATCACTGAAACTGCAAAACACATTATAAGAAAGCAACTTTCCATATTTTCCTGCAACCCCCCCCCCCAAACATAAAATAATTTATATTCGTTTTGAAGCCTTAACTACGCTCAATGTTGCTCATTGCTGAAAGAGTAACTTGGTGCTTTTCTTTCTATAAGCTACCATTTATAGTTATGTTGTGGTATTTCTGGGGATCGTTTCAGTGTTCAAGTGAACCAAGTCCATTGCTGTCACAAAAAAAAGCCTCTTTCAAGAAAGTTGCCTCATAGCAATTTTCCATATTTTCCTGCAAACCCCCAATCCCCCCCCCCCCAACCCCAAACATAAAATAATTTATATTCGTTTTGAAGCCTTAACTAGACTCAATGTTGCTCATTGTTGAAAGAGTAACTTGGTGCTTTTCTGTCTTAAGCTACCATTTATAGTTATGTTGCGATATTTCTGGGGAGCATTTCAGTGTTCAAGTGAACCAAGTCCATTGTTGTCATAAAAAAAAACTCTCAAGAAAGTTGCCTCACAGCAATTTTCCATATTTTCCTGCAAACCCCATATACTCCCCCCCCCCCAACCCCAAACATAAAATCATTTATATTCGTTTTGAAACCTTAACTACACTCAATGTTGCTCATTGTTGAAAGAGTAACTTGGTGCTTTTCTGTCTTAAGCTACCATTTATAGTTATTTTGCGATATTTCTGGGGAGCGTTTCAGTGTTCAAGTGAACAAAGTCCATTGTTGTCATAAAAAAACCCTCTTTCAAGAAAGTTGCCTCGTAGCAATTTTCCATATTTTCCTGCAAACCCCCAATACCCCCCATCCCAAACATTAAATAATTTATATTCGTTTTGAAGCCTTAACTACGCTCCCCCTCTTTGCTTAAAGTAATGAAAACTACATTTTTTTCTTCTTTGCTTTGTACAATATTAGTTTCCAGAATATCTATAGAGATTAACAGAAACAAACATCAAAGTTATTAGAGGGCTTTCGCTGAGAACTTGAAACGCCAAACAAAAGTATTTTTATTCCACGAATTTTCTCTTCCTCCTTGAGTGACCAATCCGGTTCTAGGAGATAAATTTTTAAAGTTATCAGCTGAGGTGTTGAATTTGATGCGGGAAGCTGTTCTCATACAGGCTAGGCTAATGTACTGTAAGTAAAGAGCGACTTCCCTTAATTGCAACCGGAACTCTGTAAAAGGGAGTTTTGATAACAATACATACATCAAAAGAATTGGATTTTTATGATGATTCCTAATACATAAATACTTATATAATACATAAGTTTCGAGTTTCCCATCAGAAGTTACGAGGCTGATGAAATTTGCCAGGTTTTGGAAAAAAGAGGGAAACGCCTCCAAAAGCACAAGTGGTCTTCATGAATATCATACAGTCTGGGGGAAATTCTCTGTGAGGGAATTTCCAGGGGGAGTTCTCCGCAGATGGGAATTTCCCGGGTGTAATCAGCCAGACATCGACCGATCCACTATGATACCAACAGGTGAGCTCCCTATTGAGCAAACATATTAAACATCTAAGGTATAAAAAAACTGGTAAAAGAAAACATACATAGTGGATAAACTTGAGGTTCAAACTTCAGCATAATCCTCTTGGCAAAATGAAATAACAATAAAAAAAAAAAAACTGGTAACAATGCAAACATAGAGGATAAACCTGAAGTTTAAACTTCAGCATAATTCTCTTGGCAATACAAAATGGCAAAAAAGGGCGAAAAGCATGTCTAGTAGATAAACTTGAAGTTTAAACTGCATCATAATCCTCTTGGCAATACAAAATGGTAAAAAAACGGTAAAAAATCATACCTAGTGGATAAACTTGAAGTTTAAACTTCAGCATAATCCTCTTGGCAATATACATGTGAACATTGGTCCCAGGGTGGGTGAAAAGTGGAATCCATACTCGCATTCCCTCTATTCCGCAACATAGCCAAAGCGCATGCGTGAGATGTGATCGACCACCGTAATAGGATAATTTGCCCGGTGAAGGTGTCCAAAATGTTTCAACACATGATGCCAAAACAATTGGGGTGTTATAAAGAAAAACCTAAAAGCGAAAGCCATTGCAAGTGATGTAGGAAAATAAAATTGAAGCAAAAACAAAACTTTGAATAATTTCAAACACTTATTTTACATTTGTAACTGGAATGAAATGAAAATCTAATAGCGGGTAAAGCTTCTTTTTCCCCATTGGTAAAGGCTTCTGGACGTGAAGCCCAAATGTTCGCACTTTTATCAGTATTCGTGTATATTTTTTTTCTTCGTTCACCGTCTTAAATACAATTTTTACCTTAACTACATTTTCGTCTCATTTTAATTACAAAAAAAAATATGTAGATAGTCAAATCGAGGCATATTCAAAATTTTAGGGATGTTTAAGATTTTTTCAAGAAAGATGAAGCATGTCTCGGAGAGCAGAGTGTAAACATCAAGATTATCGCATATTTTAATATGATTTCCACAAGATTCTAACTGGAAGATGAGATGATTTTTACAAAGATAATCCCCCCCTTTTGCGCAGCTATATACAAAATGTACCAGAACATCCAATTGGTTGAAAAATAAACAAGTTCATTTCCTTTTACGCCATTTCCTATAAAGTTCCCATAGGAACTTAAATGGAACTTAAGTTCCTATGGGAACTTAAGTTCCCATGGGAACTGTGCTACTAAGGCAACTTTTTTTAAAAGAAATTAAACGGAATATAAACTCATAAACACTATAACTTAAACAGTGCTACCTGACATACGGAAAGAAAGAATTGTCAAATCGAAAAGCAGACTCCTACTGACTAAAAAAGAGAAATGCAAAAAATAGTACACAATGTAATTTGAAAGGATATTTGCAAGTGGTAATTTAGTAAGATCCTTAAAATAAAATTTATTTCTTTCAATGGTAATTTCCTAAGGAAAACAGAGACAACATTTAGTTATCAAAAAGATTTGCTGACCTCATAATAGCGTACTAAAATAGCATAAAGAATTTCTAAAATTTAACTCCCTTTTTATATTAAATTAACATCAATAAAAAACTAGCTAATATACTTTTCATTTCACGAAAAACAACATACATTTTCGTTTTGAATAACAAAATATGATCTATGTATATTGTCGGTTATTTAGAAAATTATATTTCAACTCTCAAATCTAATAAATACTAGAAAAAAATTGTTAAAAAGTTGATGCTGAGTTATTTTTCCTCACCATCGTCACTCAAGATCACTGTATATAAATATAATTCAGTATGATCATTCCCTATCTGAACCATTATACAAAGCCGGACCGAGATGCAAGTACTCCAAAGAACTTATAAACATAAGCAAAATTCGATTTTTTCACGGGTAGACAATCAGATTTCTCTTGAGCCTGAAACTTGGCTTCACCTTTGTAACACTAAATTTTAAAGAATCTAATTTCAAATTAATTTATTCCAATACATACATAAAAATCGGTAATTAGTAATATAATGTTATTATTAGAAGTTTTTAGAAATTACAAGTAGGTTTCGAAGTCTCGAGTTGGTTTCAAAGGCATTTTGAGTAAGTTTCTGCGAAAATACGTGTTCCAGGGTATTATACACTGGACCGCTGATGGCAGATTAAATGGGAGAAGCTGTTTGTACGCGCCGAGAATGTAGTAGCCAAAAATCACTGAGCTGTGATCTTACTGTATATTATTTATATACAGTGCTCAAGATTAATGTTTATTACTGTAGCTACATACGCTTCTTCTTTATGTAATCTGTTGAAAGCTTCACTCTTAACCTCCTCCCATGCAGTTCAGATTTCCCTTATATTCATTCTTATGACATCTTTTCACCCTATCTGGGGTGACCTACTTATAATTTAGCCCCAAACGGTTGGCCAAAAAGTACAATCTTTGACAATATGTCAAGAGCAGTGTCACCTCTCAAAAAATGGCCAAAATTTATCAAATTTGATGCTGCGAGCAGTAAGGGTATTATACAGTAGCGAAAAGTCCTATACTCTCCATTGGAAATTTCTGACACAGATCTAAAACCACACAAGCTTCATGACCCCGCCTTCGCGAACACGCAATGGCAAATGTTTTCGATGGAAAACCAAGTAGTAACTGAAACCGCTATGAACCGCTATGAAATGCGTATCATGTTTGGAGAAACATTTTGCTACTGTATATTACCTTTACTGTGATGTTGCGGTAGATGAAGCGAGACTGACACCAGGAATGATGCATGGTAGATACATCAATGTAAAAATCGATTCTCCACCCCAATCTATTCAATCAAAACCTTACTCTTAACCTCTCCAATGAAGTTCCAATTTCCTTTCTATCCTTCTTTATGTTCTCTTCCCACCCTGAACAGGAAAGACCTTAGACCTTTGGCTTTAGACAAAGGGTCTAAAAGGCCAATCAGTCACCCTTCGCAGGCAAAACATCCCTTTCCTTCTGTCGCTTCTTCTCTGTTTTTTTTTTTTCTTTTTTTGCTCTCTATTTTTTGAGCAGGAGTTTTTGAATTTTATTTGCTTAAATGATTAAAAATTTAAAACTTGAAACTCTTGTTTCGTCATCCCCCTCTTTTAAAAGCTTTGGAGCCACTGTGGGGGATTTGTGATTGTGCTACTGAGCAGCATTTTTTTTTTAGATTAGCTCCCTGTTGGTTTTATTCAATTATTTTTGTTTTTTTATTTTGTGTTAAATAAAAATATTGAATCTTGGTTGAAATGCATATCTTATCTATCATCTTAACCTTTCATCCATTATAGACCTAGCACGTGGGATTAGCCATATTTTTCACACAGTTTACTGTTTGAAAAACAGTCAGTCAAACAGGTACCTAGAACATACGTACATTTAAATACATGCTAAATACATTATATTTAGTACATACATACATACTTACTTACTTACTTGCCTACATACATACTTAGATTTGGGTACAGTCAAGTACCTAATGACAAGTAATGAGTAGTCAAGTAATGTCAAGTAATGACAAGTACCCTATCTCCATCAAACAAGTAACTAAAATCTACTTAGATAAGTCCTAGGAAAACCATTTAGTACATCTTCCTTAGTCTTTGGACGCACCCTCATTTCCGAACCGAGCTTCACCGTCATGACCATTGGCTTTCAAAATTCTAATCTTAGTTCGCAAGATTATAATCTTCCTATCCTTCACACTTTCTTCAACTCCAAAAAAAAAAAAAAAAACATTGCTATTCAAATTTTTACAAATTCACTAAATAATTCACCATCTTCACTAATAATACTACCCAAGTAAGTGAAGCTATTCACTTCAAACCTAATATCACTTTTTCACCCTCATTCACACCTAATATAAACGACTCAATCTTCTTAACATTAATTTTCAAAGGTATTCTTGTATCCTGAAATCTCAAACACTCTAAAAACTCATTGATTTTGCCAACATTCTTATCGAGGACACTCAGATCATCTGAATAATAAAAATGTGAAAGTTTTCCCTTCCCATTCAATTCCCTGATTTCATATAGCCTTTGCCAAGTTTTAAGGACAGAGTCCATTGGAATACTCCATACAAATGGGAATAGGACACGAGCTTACACAATTCATAATCCAGTGCTGCTACTATTACTATTAACGACTCAATTTTGCACCAGACCACCTGAGGCCAACACAGCTGCGCACGCTCGTCATCCATCCGAATCTGTTCAAAGCTTGCCTAGTCTTCTCAACCTATCTTTCATTATGTCTCTAGAAATTGGGATAGAACTGCGTTTTTCTTGCAGCTTGCTGTTTGACATAGGTCAGTCAAACGGGCACCTAAAACTATCCGTAGACAATTCTTCTGGAAAACATGTCAAAATTTTCCTCTGCCTTCTGAAATGCCTACGTTTCAGAAGCATATTTCACCGCTGTCATCACTCTAGCTTCTAGTATTCTAGTCTTGGTTGGCATACTTATCTTTCTATTATCCCAATTACTATGTGAAAAAAAAAAAAAAAATACCAAGAGACTTGACTATTCTACTTTTTAAATCTTAACTGCACCCACCATCTTTACTATTAATATTATCCATATACGTGCAGCCATCCACAACTCTGATCTTCTCATTGTCCAGTATCACCGGCTTAGAACCCAACAGCAGTAAGTCCCTGGGACCCCCATTTGATTGAATGTTTTGTGCAATCCTAGTTCGCCTTGGTCACTACTTGGTTCCACACTTGGTGATGCTCTTCAATCATCCAGAGTTGACGTCCTGTACAAGCAATCTCCAGCATATTACCTCTGACTCATTTTATATTTATGCATACAAATATCATACTGAAACGGAGCGCTTATTAATTTGCTTGCCATGGAATTCAACTTAATGTTTCTGCAGTAACTATACTCAACTTTATCACCATTCTTATACAGGGGTTTAATTAAAGTTGGCCTTGAATTCTTAGGTACTTCCGTTTTTTCAAAAGTCAAATTGATACTCTTTAGTAATTTGTGTCCAATTTCGCAGCCACCATAATTCTAAAACTCATTTAGCGCGATATCAGCACCTGAATGATTATTTTACAATCTTGTCAGTGCAATCTCTAATACCTTGCAAAGTAAATCCCTATTCTCTTCCAAACTGTCGGAAGATGTTTTATTCTTTACTATATCATTCCCAGGAATTTTATCGCGGTTTAACTTTAGTACTTTCTTTATCAGTAATCGAGGCCCCGTTCTTACCATTAATTTGCTAGATTGCAGCTACCACTGCAACCCCGGTAAGACAAGTCCAGACTGACTGCTTCCTCCCAACTTTTAAACATCCCACTGTAATATCTGACTATCGTCTGGCTGCACCTTCCAGATACTTAACTTTATCCATGGCCTGACTCAAACAATAATGTCTTACCGTGACTCACCAATACTCTTACCACTTTGACTCATGCAATAATATCTGCATATTAGATTTGCATATAAATTGTAGTAGGGGTTCGTTTTTGGGGAAACACGTAAATAAGGTAATACATAACGCTAAATAATGCTAATAACGCTTAATCACACTAATAACGCTTAAGCAGAACAACGTTCTACATTTTCAAATGTATTATCATAGGCAGCCCGATCGTGCTGCCTAAGTAAAGAACGATGTTGGCACAATGTATTATTTATTTAATTTTTTTTCTTTAGACCAGGGCACTTCGTATCGAAGGAGTTGTCGTACAAACTTGGAAAAGGGCTCATTCATTTGGAAATTGAGTGGCTTGTGCCCTTTTTAATAGTCGAAAGTGATTGGAAGGCAACTGACACCCCTTTCGCGCACACCATTTCCCCAAACACATCCAATCATAATTTTGAGATTGCCATTTTGTTCAACGTAGTTGGAAGTTTTGGAAATTAGGTCTTTAATGATGACAACCTCCCCCCAGCCCTCAGGGCAAGGGTTGTAAGTTATGCCCTTGGTGCATATAAGGTTGTTATTGAAAGGGTTATCGTAAAAACTTCAAAATGGACTTATCTGATTGGAAATTGAAATAGCTAGTGCCCTTTTTAATAGTCAAAAGTGATTGGAAGGCAACTAACACCCCTTCCACGCCCACCATTTATCCAAACACATCCAATCAAAATTTTGAGATAGCCATTCTGTTCAAAGTAGTTGAAAGGTCTAGAAATTATATATTTGAGGATGACACTCCCCTCACAGCCCTCCAGGTAAGGGTTGCAAGTTATGCCCTGGGGGCATATAAGACTTTTATTGAAAGCTTTGTCGTAAAAACTTGAAAAAGGTCTCATTCGATTGGAAATTCAAAGGGCTAGTGCCTTTTTTAATAGTCGAAAGTGATTTGAGGGCAACTAGCCCCCCTCTCACGCCCACCTTTTCTCCAAACACATCCAATCAAAATTTTTAAATAGCCATTTTGTTCAACGTAGTTAAGAGTTTCGAAATTAGGTCTTTGAGGATGATAACCCCCTCAGAGCCCTCGGGGTAAGGGTTGTATGTTATGCCCTGGGGGCATATAAGGTTTTTATAGATAGTGATGTTGTAGAAACTTGAAAAAAGGCTCATTCGATTGGAAATTAGAAGGGCTTGTGCCCTTTTTAATAGTCAAAAGTGATAGGAGGATAACTAACACCCCTCTCACGCCCACCATTTCCACAAACACATCCAATCAATATTTTGAGATATCCATTTTGTTCGACGTAGTTAAAAAGTCCAGAAATTATGTTTTTGAGGATGAAATTCCCCCCAAAACCCTTAGGGCAAGGGTTGTAAGTTATGCCCTGGGGGCATACAAGGTTTTTTTTATAGAAAGGGTCGTACAAACTTCAAAAAGGAATAATTCGATTGGAAATTGAAACGGCTAGTACCCTTTTTAATAGTCGGAAGTGATTGGAGGGCAAGTAACCCCCTCTCACGCCCACCATTTCCCCAAACACATCCAATCAAAATTTTGAGAAAGCCATTTTGTTCAATGTAGATGAAAGTTCTGGAAATTATGTCTTTGAGGATGACAACCCCCTCACAGCCCTCAGGGCAAGGGTTGTAAGTTATGCCCTGGGCCATATAAGGTTTTTATAGAAAGCGTTGTCGAAGAAGCTTCAAACAGGGCTCATTCGATTGGTAATTGAAAAGGATAGTGCTTTTTTTAATCGTCGGAAGCTATCGGAGGGCAACTAACCCCCCTCTCACGCCCACCATTTCCCCAAACACATCCTATCAATAGCAATTTTCTTCAACGTAGTTGAAAATTCTGGAAATTAGGTTTTTGAGGATGACCCCCCCCCCCCGCCCTCAGGGCAAGGGTTGTAAGTTATGCCCTGGTGGTATATAAGGTTTTTATTGAAAGTTTTGTCGTAGAAACTTCAAAAGGGCTCATTACGATTAGAAATTGAAAGGGCTAGTACCTTTTTTAATAATCGAAAGTGATTGAGGAGCAACTAACGCCCCTCTCACGCCCACCATTTCCCCAAACACATCCAATCAAAATTTTGAGATAGCCATTTTGTTTAACACAGTTGAAAGTTCTGGAAATTAGGTCTTTGAGGACGACAACCCCCTCACAGCTCTCAGGGCAAGGGTTGTAATTTATGCTCTGGAGGCATATAAGGTGTTTATAGAAAGCGTTGTCGTAGAAACCCAAAAGGGTCTATTCGATTGGAAATTGAAAGGGCTAGTGCCCTTTTTAATAGTCCAAAGTGATTGGAAGGCTTGACTTTTTTATGATAAAGATCGATGAGGGTACAATGGTTTTTTTTTTTTTTTTTTTTTTTTTTTTTTTTTTTTTTTAGACCAGGGCACATCGTGTCTAAGGAGTCGTCGTAGGAATTCGAAAAGGGCTCATTCAATTGAAAAGGCTAATGCCCTTTTTAATAGTCAAAAATCATTGGAGGACAACTAGTCCCCTTCCCACACCCACCCTCCAATTTGCCCATTATGTTTAACAACTAAATGTTGCCTTAATATATTACATTAAAATGCACTGTGTTAATGCTAATTCCCAATAAGGCATCCCAGCAGGATTCCAAGAACGACTGAGGGTATTATGTTCAAACTTTCGGGGCTACTTCTGCTCTTAAAATTTAACCAAATCAAAATAGCGTAATTGTATCCAAGCTATCATCTGGATCTGGAAGATGCAGCTAGACGGCATAATGGTAAAATATTGTACTGGTACGTTAACAAACTGAGAGGGAGTAGTCAATCCGGACTTGGCCCAGTTAAAGATAGGAATGGGGTCGCAACTAGCAATAAGGAAAAAACTAAAGAGAGATGGGCCAAACATTTTGAGAAATTGCTTAACCGAGATAGAGTTGCAGGAAATAATATAGAGGAAAATGAAAACGTTTGTGATACTTTGGATGTGAAGGAAAATTTGTTTTGTGAGGAGAAATTAGCAACAGTACTAAAAGCATTAAAGAATAATAAGGCTCCAGGTGCTGATAGGGTGGTAAATGAGTTTCTTAAATATGGTGGCTCTGAGGTCAGAAATAAGTTATTGAAGATTATGAATATGATTTTTGAAAAAGGGGAAGTACCTAACGATTTTAGGGAAACCTTAATTAAGCCACTTTATAAGAAAGGTGATAAAAGTCAGTGTGGTAATTATCGAGGCATTAGTCTGGTCTCTGTAGGTAGTAAATTACTTAGTTATATGATACTTTTTAGACTGAGAGATGCCGTAGACAAAGTTTTAAGAGAAGAGCAGTGCGGCTTTTGAAAAGGTAGAGGATGTGTCGACCAAATTTTTACTCTTAGGCTAATAATTGAGAAGTGCCTGAGTTTTCAAACACCTTTGGTCCTCAGCTTTATAGATTATGAGCAAGGGTTCGATTCTGTTGATAGAAGAGCTTTAGTAAAGGTTTTATCCTTGTATGGTATACCAGACAAATACATTAAGGTGATTAGTGCTATGTACGGGAATAACACTGCTGCGGTTAAGGTAGGGAATGAGGTTAGCAGCTGGTTCTGTATTAAATCAGGAGTTAAGCAGGGCTGTGTTCTATCCCCCTTTATATGGATTATTTTGATGGACTTTGTTTTAAGGAACACAGGATAGACAATGAGAGACAAGAAAATCAAACGGAGAGGAAAAAGTCTTCTAGACTTAGATTATGCTGATGATTTAAGCATCCTAGATCATATTGTGAGCAAAATGCATGAAGTTTTAGAGGTTTTGCTAGATCAGGGTGCTAGAATCGGTTTGAAAATTAATGTTAGGAAGACTAAGTCACTAATGCTAGGAATAAGTGAAGATGATAAGGTGACGTTGGGTAATGATAAGATTGATCAGGTGGGCAGCTTCACTTACCTTGGTAGTATGATTAGTAAAGATGGTGGGAGCAGTGAAAATGTTAAAAATAGAATAGCCAAGGCTCAGTTTGTTTTTTCACAGTTAAAAAACGTCTGGAAGAATAGGAAGATAAGTCTGAAAACCAATATTAAAATATTAGACGCTACAGTGATGACAATGGTAAAATAAGGTTCTGAAGCATGGACACTCCAAAAAGCGGATGAAGACTTGCTAGATTTTTTCCAGAGAAATTGCTTAAGGATGGTTATGGGTACCCGGGTGACTGACCATATTTCAAACAATAGGCTGTACGAAAGGTGTGGTTCAATACCGCTCTCTAGGGCTATAATGAAAGCAAGGTTGTGGTGGTTAGGGCACGTTGTGCGGATGAAGGATGAAAGATTGCCGAAGATTGTTCTTTTCGGCCAATCATCTAGGGCTAAAAGGAAAGCAGGTCGTCCCCGTCTGTGGTGGGAGGACGTCATAAAGAAAGATTTAAAGGAAATGGGAACTTCGTGGGCGGGTGTAAAAAGGGAGGCTTTGAAAAGATTGGGGTGGAGGAGGAGCGTGCGTAGCTGTGTTGGCCTCAGGCGGCTTGGTGCTGCGGTGAGTTATTAGTAGTAGTAGTAGTATCAAAGAATGTAAACAGATTTTTTTGCGAATAGTATCAAGTTTTCTATTTCAACTAGAGGAGGTATGAACTAAATTAAACACTACTATTTTTTTCCAGATTTAAAAAGGCTGTAGGTTGTTAAAAATTGCTGAAAATTTTTCTTCAGCATACAAATAGCAGGCCAAACTATAAAGTCTTAAAAAAACGAAAAGATTTAAAGTATTATTTTCTTTTTCCTTGAAAAGACTATGTCATTATAAAACGAACAGAAATTAATTAAAAAAAAAACTTTTTCCACAAAATAAGTTTTTATCGGAAAAGTAAAGAACTCCATTAAACCAAAAATGAGCAAAAATAAAATCAAATAATCTACCATACGTGAAACTTCCACAAAACAGCATCGATAAATAAATGAATCCCCAAAACGAACAGATATTACAATAAATAACCAAGTCAAACTCAAAACGAGCAGAAATTAACATGAGTAGGGATCAATACCCCTAGGCTTCCCAAGGTCAGAACATAATTTGCGCTTTACTGAAAAAACTACAAATGAATGTGCATTGTCAGTTTAATATACATATACTGATATTTAGTAATCAAAATATTAATTTTATTTGATTTATTAAAGTTATAAAAGTAAAAACATTTATATTTTTCAGTAAAGTGCAAATTTTGTTCTGGCCTTGGGAAGGCATAGGGGTTTTGAGCCCAACCTATGTTAATTTCTGCTCGTTTGAATTACAAATGGCTACTTTGATTGAATGTTTTTGGGAAAATGGTGGGCGTGAGAGGGGGGTTAATGACTCTCCACTCACTTTCGACTATTAAAAAGGGCAATTTCAATTTCCAATCAAATGCAACTTTTCAGAAATTCCTATGACCGCGCGTTTTATAAAAACCATTTTTTACCCCAGATCATAGTTAACCGCTCTCTTCCTGAGTATTATGGGGGGTTGCACCATGTAAGACCTCCTGTTCCGGGTTGCAAACTATATTTATTAAACTGTCGAAAGTTTGATTAGGTGTGTTTGGGGAAAACGTGGGCGTGAGAGGGGGGTTAGTTGCCCTCCAATCACTTTCGACTATTAAAAGGGCACTAGCTCTTTGAATCCAATCGAATGAGCCTTTTTTGAAGTTTATACAACGACGCCTTCTATAAAAACCTTATATTACCCCAGGGCATAACTTACAACCCTTGCCCTGATTGCTGTGGCAGAGTGTCCTCCTCAAAAACATAATTTTTATCTGGAAATCAACTTTGCTGAACAAAATGGCTATCTCAAAATTTTTCATTGGATGTGTTTCGGGAAATGGAGGGCGTGGAAGGGGTGTTAGTTGCCTTCCAATCACTTTCGACTATTCAAAAGGGCACAAGCCACTCAAATTT
Source organism: Artemia sp. Qi Xiang Cuo (assembly GCF_049724085.1). Taxonomy (NCBI): domain Eukaryota; kingdom Metazoa; phylum Arthropoda; class Branchiopoda; order Anostraca; family Artemiidae; genus Artemia; species Artemia sp. Qi Xiang Cuo. The sequence goes on along the minus strand of NC_142807.1, from coordinate 60,263,926 downwards.
CCAATTGAATAAGCCCTTTTCCAAGTTTTTATGACAACTTATTCGATGCGAAGTGCCCAGCTCTAAAGGAAAAAATAATAAATAATATTTTGTGCTAACATCGTTTTTATATGCCGACAGGGCATAACTTAAAACCCCTGCCCTGAGGGTTGTGGGGGAGTATCCTCCTCAAAAACATATTTTCTATCTGGAAATCAACTACGCTGAACAAATTAATTGACTTTAAAATGAGCCCTAAAACTGCTCTCTTTGACGTGTTAGTTCCTCGCTAGCAGTTACAAAACAAAATTCAGAAAAAAAGAGGGCACATCAGTGCTACTTAAGCAAAAAATAGATTTTCCTTGTCGATCAAGATCTGGGTCTGTAGATTTCCTTTAAGGGACTCTCGACGTTGGCAATTCGAATGGTATACTATTCTTTTCAATACAACACCATTTTTTAAGGGTTTCTCGTTGTTTTTCAAAATCCTTAAATCTGTTTTTTTTTTTTCAAAACAGAGTTATACTATTAAGACAAATCGAAATATTAGTTACCATTCCTAAATTTGCAAAAAATGGCAATCTTTTTTTCATTAAACACCTTTTTAAACGCATTTTAAATTTTTGGTTACTATGGGCTGTCGTTCGTTCTTTATTAGGTTGCAATTATCGCTGCAATTGTGATGCAGTTGCCATAGAGATGAAAGAGGCAGTCTTTAGAGGACAAAATCTTCTGATGTCGAAAAGGATTTACCTTTTTAGACTTCGTAGAGAAATCGTGTTTAGAAAGCGTCTTACGATACATAATTTGTCTAACTTTAGTTTGGTTCATGACATTATTAGGAAGACATTACACTATACTACGTCACAAACTAAACGTCATAGATAAATCTATCAAGGATTTTTTTGTCTATTGATGAGGGAAAATAATTTATATTTTTGATTATTAGTAAAATCATCAGTTGAAAAAAAACTTAATACTTCAAAGCAAGTTTCCCATAAAATTCTTTAAATAATTGCTAAATGATTTGTTCAAAATAACAATTGAATAATGGCCCTAGTCTTACAAAGCATTCGAGAATTAAAAAAACATCATAGAGACTTTCAATCATGATTCCAAACAACTCAATACTTCTCCATATTTATGCTTCTCAGGGAAATCTGCCCGAATGTAAACAGCTAGTTTCATCTGATGTAAATATAAATGCTTTAGGATATAACAATGAAAAGGCTTTACACAGAGCTGTGGCCTGCAAGCATCATTTCATGGTTAAATACCTCCTAGAAAACGGGGTAAATCCAAATACAAGGACTATTCTAGGTCAGACAGTGTTGCACCATGCTGCAGAACAAGGAAGTCTTAAAATGTGTCAGTTCCTTCTGTCATCAGGAGCTATAATAGATATTTTAGACAATTTGATGAAAACGCAGCCTGGCAGTCAGTGCAGCCTGGAGAGAAACCCGTTTCGACGTGATGAAATATCTTCTTGAAAATGGAGCAAATGCGAATGCAATGAATGCTGGAGAAGAGACGGCTTTACATCAGGCTGCTAGACAAGGCAGACTTTGTCAGCTACTTGTCTCTTTTGGTGCAGAAACAAATAGTTCAAGTGGTTACCATGGATCACCTTTCTATTTAGCTGAACTTGGAAATCATTTTTGTGTGGCTAGATACCTTCTTGAAAATGGAGCAAAAACAAATGTTTAGGATCGCATTACGAAAGCTTTTAATGGTGCTCTAAAATAGAACCAACTTGATATCCTTCAGCAGCCATAACGTCTCGGATAATGGTGCAAATGGCAGCCATAATGTCTCGGATAATGGTGCAAATGGCAGCCTTGATATTTGTAAGCTAATAGTTGTGAACACGGCAACCTTAATATTTGTGAAATAATAGTGTCATCAAGGAGTCTAAAAAACTATTAGACTATTTGGGAAAAAGATGAAGCAGTTTCTGCAACTAAGATGAGCGTAATAGCTATGAATCCTTGAAGCAAAATAGCTTTACATCATACGACTTGACGGGACTGACTTGAAAAACCTCATAATTTTCAGCAAGTTGCCAAATTACATCCGATTATAGCAGAGAGCCTGACAACCTTAATATTTGTGAGCTAGGAGTTTCACCAAGGACTCCAGATTTTTAGATTATTCAGAAAATATTCCAAAAATTTCTGCAAAAAAGGATGGATCCAAATGTTAAGAATGATCGAGGCGAAACAGCTTTACGGCAGACATATTGGCCAGTCACTTGTCTCCAATGGTACTGAAATATTTCAAGCAGTTATTTATATTTTACGAAGTCCTCCAAGTGTCCTGGTCTTCGAGATGACACTTCTATAAATTCGATCTCTAACCCTAAAATTTGAATGAGTCAAAGGCTAAAATCATCGGCTTTTAATATAGTTCTCCTTGTTGTTAAGACTTACAATCACCGCGTAAAGTTTATCGGGTTTACCAAGATGACTGCATCAATTTTTTTCCAAACACAATCATTCCAAAAAAGCAAAAATATGATTTCAGGTCTTGATTACAAAAACCTTCTTTTGTGGTGACGCTTTCTAATTAAGTCAAATTTGGAATTTAGAAAAAAAAAACCTCGAATATTCCCAGCTGGTACGCCCCATTAGTCAGGTCCTAGCCTAAGGCACGCTACCAAAGTTTATTTACCTTAGGACCACAGGTATCTCCCCAATAAAGGGAGAAATAGAGGCATCAACTACAACTTCACCCTGATGCCTTAAAATTACTTTACCACACTTTTATTTAAAGTATCCTTTTGAAAGTTATTTCGTGGGGAGGGTTTCCATGCAGGGAGTAGGGGATTACCCGGCATTATTTGAAAAACAGTCCAAAATTAAAGCGATTTTTTAAACTCAAAAGCACGGAGCAAGTACCCGGATTGACGATCCGGGTTTCACGGTATGATTCCAGCTGCCGCAATGTTGGGTGACATGCTTGCTAGCTGCATCTGTAAAAAAGAAACCCAACTGAAACGCCAATTGGTCGCCCTATGCGCCATCAATGGCTCTGAAGGATCTATGTCCCTTATTAATGCTTACAAAAGGTACTAGATAAATCGATTTCCTTTCAAATTAGCCCTTAAAAAGCTGTCTACATTTTTTCAATGCCCTGCTGGCAGTAAAGAAAAAGTGATTTTCATTGTTGTTCGATATATGGTACTGCAACTTTCCTGTATAGGGTTTTCGGCAATAGTGACACCAATGGTATTCTTTTTATTTCGACCCAGGGCTTTTTTCGAGGTGTTTCATACTACTTTCCGAGTTCCCACAAATTTATTTTAAAAATAACATTTTATCTACAAGTCTAACAAAAATATTAGTTTCCTGAATCAACTTTGATCACGTCGTCTTCCGTCTTTATACATTAATTTCCCGAAAAACTGATGGATGAGAGGGGGGATTCTAAGATGAAGACTATGTATTGGAACTTTAGAGGCAATGGGCCTCGATCCAGGGATAGTGGGTCCACCCTCATCTTGACTGAAAGATCTTAAGCCGAACTGGCCAGCCATGACAAAATATCAACAGAGAGAAAATCTCAATAAAAAAAAACAACAAACGGGACTGTTGCCAGTGGAGAGAAAAGACGAAAAATGTAAAACAACGCGGTTATTTCGCCTGTATCAAAACAAGGCGTCTTCAGCACAGGAGAAACACAAGAAGAACAAGATAAAAAACGAAACTAAAACTAGAAACAAATAAAACCACCACCAAAAATATACAATTGGCGCAAACTAATCCACGAGGGGAAAAGCAGCTAGTAGAGTTACTTCAGTGAGAACAGTTGCTTTGGAGTTCAACAACCACAATTTTGTTGCTTGGTCATTCTTACTTAACGAAATTTATGGCCTTCTCCTAGAGCCTAGCTCCCAGATTCCTTTGGAATCTTTTTTATATCTTGGTGTGCCTTATGGACCAACTTAAGCTCTATACAGTGTTTCTATTTCTAAAGCAGTTAAAAGTAGAATAGCGTCTAGTTTCGGGGCAGTAATTCGTCTTCGCGAATTTCTTTCTCGGAAATCACTGGCTCGGGTATATAATACTGTCGCTTTGCCTCAGATTTTAGTTTTTTCCTCGCTTCTCCCGTTTTTTAGAATTAGTAATATTGCGCATGTAAAAATCACCTTTTTTAATTTTGCTAAGTTCCTTCGCCACTTTTCTAAATCTGAATTAATTACTTTTTTAACGAATACATATAAAATGAAAAACCCTGTTCATGTTTTGGAGAAAAAGCAAAAGAAATTTTTATCGAAATTACCTCTTTTTTCTCATAATTTATATAAAGCTGCGTATGAAGCTTTTTTTTTTTTTTTGATTTATTTATTAACCATTGAGTGAAGTGTTAATTTTTTAAGTGTTAGTTTATTAATTATTGAATGAATTGTTAATTTGTGTGGTAAGTTTGATTGAAGGCCTTTGTGTAATTGTTGTTATATAGTTTAAAAGAATTTTTTGGCCTGTTGATTAGCGGTTTTTTTTTTTTTTTTTTTTTTTTTTTTTTTTTTTACTCTTCGTATTTGGAGGAAATAAAAAATTTGAATTGAATTGAATACCTCAAAAGAACAAATCCCGCTGACCAAAAATTAAGGACAAAGAACAGCAGCAAAACTTTCGTTAGCTGACCAATGAGGTCGCGTAGTACAGGCGCTATGTTTAGTTAGGGGCAAGTCAACCGACACTCCCCTATTGCCCCTGAATTCCTCTAGGTATGCATTTGAAGCTAGGAGGACCTTTTGCTTGTCTTACAGAGAAACGGCCTCGCCACAAACTAAACAACAGCAATTACCGAGACTTGAGCTGACGACCCTTCACTTGTGAGATTGGTATGGTAACCATTCGGGCAGGACGGATCAGGATTCAAGAGCAACAGAAAAGAAGATAAATTAGAATTTCATCCCCTCAAAAATTAGAATCACTGTAGGACCCGGTTTTGGATTCCGGCGATGACATTATGCGAAAGCAGCTCCATAGCAATTCAAACAAGAGGAAGAAGAAGCTAAGAAGGTTTAGTTTCCATTCAAGAATGGAGTTGGTTTTCAGAATCAGTATATTTTAATATTTGAATGATCGGGCACGAAAAGCGTGGTCAAATTTAGCAAAATAGTTCCTTTTTCATAATTCAACGTGGCAACACCGAAGAAAATGTGATACTGCCCTACACACATAATAATTTTGACAAAACCAAAAGAGAAATATTAGAAAATCGCAGTATTAAGCTATGAATAGAATGGTATAAATAATTAGAAGATAATAGATATAATATAATTCGAATATAATTTGATAATTTTATTATATATATATATATAATTGACTAAAATAATGGTTAATTCCAAAAATGACAAGAAATTTATTTTTTAATGCTGGATTTTTTTTTCATAAGCCATTATAACCATCCCCACACTAAAATAAACTAGAACACACAGTAAATGCTGAAACTTATAAAAAAAATAAGAAGAAACCGAAGGCTTGTCCCTCCAGACTAGTTTTTTAAACTAATCTCCTTGTGCAGTTATTCATTTTTTGATAGTAGAGGCCGGCAAATTTAAAAAAAAAGAAATATGGATGATACTTAACATAATTTACAGTCTTGTCTCAGAGCCTAGCTTAATACCTCAAAAGCCCTAATTCAGCGGACTGCAAGCTAAGAATAAATAATTTTTTAGATCACACTACCATCCATTTACAATTGAAATGAAAATATATTATAAATGGGTAATTTTTTTTAATAAGACAGTGAAAACTAAAAACTAATGATAAAATTCCACAAAAAACATAAACAAAAACTAAAGAAAGTTTTCCTTCCGCTTTTTTGTAAAGTGTTCGTTGTGTTTTCCTTTATGTGTTTTTCTTATGTTATAGGTTTTATTATTATTAACTGTGTTACTGAAAAATTTAACCTGTCTTTAATATAATGAATTAATAAATTTGAATAAATTTATTTATGCTTCAAACCCATTGGCCATGGCAAAAAATTTTCGTTTCAATTGTACAAGTTAAGGATGTACAATCAACAGAAAAGAAGAAATGTTAGCATCTCACCCCCTCTTCACTGCCTTCTTGTGCCTTATAGACAACAGCACCAGCATCTTTTCTTGGTTGCAGAAGCAGCACCCTTCCGCAAATATTCAGCAGAATACTATAAACCTCTTCATCACTTACTTCAGGGGTCAGTCTTCCCCTTTCGAGTAGGATTTCATTGTGGGAGTCGTCCGAGCTTGAGAATTTTTGAAATTCGGCAGTCAGAGATGATAGAGAAACAGAGATCAAGCAGGCTGGGTGGAAGTTCCAGTCTCTGAAATCAATGGTTCGTAGTTTTATCAGATCTATATTGATCCCTAAAATAGCAAAGGAATTATCGGAAACTAAATTACAGTCATATATGTAAATAATTTATAATTTAAAACACGTTTAATTAGAAAAAAATGCCAGATAAACAAAGAAACGGCACTTTTAAAGGGGTAGAAATTCAAATTTTTAAAGGGATGAAATTCAAATGAATGGTAACCAATTTGGTCTAACTTCATTGATCTCTACAATAGTAAGAGGTACACATTGTCAATTAACCAAAATCATTAGATAATCGTACAGTAGTCTATTATTAAAACATAATAATGCATGTCACAAAAGTAAATATTTAAGTATGGTTTAGGTGTTTAAAGTAAGTTTAGGCAGTGTATAGAAGACACAAAATCATAATAGCATATTATTCTAAACACAATTAATTAGAGAATAGCTGCAAGAAGAGTACAAAATATTATTTTTCAAGGGGTGTTAATTAGATTCAATCAGTTAAATTGAAATTAATGTTGCTTAATTTGATTAAAAATATATTAATCCTAAAAATATTTTTGAAACATATTGGTGCATGTCATAGAAGTAAGTACCTAAGTTAGTTTTAAGTGTTTAAACTACATTTAAGTAGTGTGTAAACATATATTGAACCTAAACATATTTTTTAAACATATTAGTGCATGTCATAGAAGTAAGTACCTAAGTTAGTTTTAAGTGTTTAAACTACATTTAAGTAGTGTGTAAACATATATTGAACCTAAACATATTTTTAAAACTTATTGGTGCAAGTCATAGAAGTAAGTACCTAAGTTAGTTTTAAGTGTTTAAACTACATTTTAGTAGTGTGTAAACATATATTTAACCTAAACATATTTTTGAAACATATTAGTGCATGTCATAGAAGTAAGTACCTAAGTTAGTTTTAAGTGTTTAAACTACATTTAAGTAGTGTGTAAACATATATTAAACCTAAACATATTTTTGAAATATATTAGTGCATGTCATAGAATTAAGTAACTAAGTTAGTTTTAAGTGTTTAAACTACATTTAAGTAGTGTGTAAACATATTGAACCTAAACATATTTTTGAAACATATCAGTGCATGTCATAGAAGTAAGTACCTAAGTTAGTTTTAACTGTTTAAACTACATTTAAGTAGTTTGTAAACATATATTGAACCTAAACATATTTTTGAAACATATTAGTGCATGTCATAGAAGTAAGTACCTAAGTTAGTTTTAAGTGTTTAAACTACAATTAAGTAGAGTGTAAACATATATTGAACCTAAACATATTTTTGAAACATATTAGTGCATGTCATAGAAGTAAGCACCTAAGTTAGTTTTAAGTGTTTAAACTACATTTAAGTAGTCTGTAAACATATATTGAACCAAAGCATATTTTTGAAACATATTAGTGCATGTCATAGAAGTAAGTACCTAAGTTAGTTTTAAGTGTTTAAACTACATTTAAGTAGTGTGTAAACATATTGAACCTAAACATATTTTTGAAACATATCAGTGCATGTCATAGAAGTAAGTACCTAAGTTAGTTTTAAGTGTTTAAACTACATTTAAGTAGTGTGTAAACATATATTGAACCAAAACATATTTTTGAAACATATTAGTGCATCTCATAGAAGTAAGTACCTAAGTTAGTTTTAAGTGTTTAAACTACATTTAAGTAGAGTGTAAACATATATTGAACCTAAACATATTTTTGAAACATATTAGTGCATCTCATAGAAGTAAGAACCTAGGTTAGTTTTAAGTGTTTAAACTACATTTAAGAAGAGTGTAAACATATATTGAACCTAAACATATTTTTGAAACATATTAGTGCATGTCATAGAAGTAAGTACCTAAATTAGTTTTAATTGTTTAAACTAAATTTAAGTAGTGTGTAAACAAATATTGAACATAGACATATTTTTGAAACATATTAGTGCATGTCATAGAAGTTAGTACCTAAGTTAGTTTTAAGTGTTTAAACTACATTTAAGTAGTGTGTAAACATATATTGAACCTAAAAATATTTTTGAAACATATTAGTGCATGTCATAGAAGTAAGTACGTAAGTTAGTTTTAAGTGTTTAAACTACATTTAAGTAGTGTGTAAACATATATTGAACCTAAAAATATTTTTAAAACATATTAGTGCATGTCATAGAAGTAAGAACCTAAGTTAGTTTTAAGTGTTTAAACTACATTTAAGTAGTCTTTAAACATATATTGAACCAAAACATATTTTTGAAACATATTAGTGCATGTCATAGAAGTAAGTACCTAAGTTAGTTTTAAGTGTTTAAACTACATTTAAGTAGTGTGTAAACATATTGAACCTAAACATATTTTTGAAACATATCAGTGCATGTCATAGAAGTAAGTACCTAAGTTAGTTTTAACTGTTTAAACTACACTTAAGTAGTGTGTAAACATATATTGAACCTAAACATATTTTTGAAACATATTAGTGCATGTCATAGAAGTAAGTACCTAAGTTAGTTTTAAGTGTTTAAACTACATTTAAGTAGTGTGTAAACATATATTGAACCAAGACATATTTTTGAAACATATTAGTGCATGTCATAGAAGTTAGTACCTAAGTTAGTTTTAAGTGTTTAAACTACATTTAAGTAGTGTGTAAACATATATTGAACCTAAAAATATTTTTGAAACATATTAGTGCATGTCATAGAAGTAAGTACGTAAGTTAGTTTTAAGTGTTTAAACTACATTTAAGTAGTGTGTAAACATATATTGAACCTAAACATATTTTTGAAACATATTAGTGCATGTCATAGAAGTAAGAACCTAAGTTAGTTTTAAGTGTTTAAACTACATTTAAGTAGTCTGTAAACATATATTGAACCAAAACATATTTTTGAAACATATTAGTGCATGTCATAGAAGTAAGTACCTAAGTTAGTTTTAAGTGTTTAAACTACATTTAAGTAGTGTGTAAACATATTGAACCTAAACATATTTTTGAAACATATCAGTGCATGTCATAGAAGTAAGTACCTAAGTTAGTTTTAAGTGTTTAAACTACATTTAAGTAGTGTGTAAACATATATTGAACCTAAAAATATTTTTGAAACATATTAGTGCATGTCATAGAAGTAATTACGTAAGTTAGTTTTAAGTGTTTAAACTACATTTAAGTAGTGTGTAAACATATATTGAACCTAAACATATTTTTAAAACATATTAGTGCATGTCATAGAAGTAAGCACCTAAGTTAGTTTTAAGTGTTTAAACTACATTTAAGTAGTCTGTAAACATATATTGAACCAAAACATATTTTTGAAACATATTAGTGCATGTCATAGAAGTAAGTACCTAAGTTAGTTTTAAGTGTTTAAACTACATTTAAGTAGTGTGTAAACATATTGAACCTAAACATATTTTTGAAACATATCAGTGCATGTCATAGAAGTAAGTACCTAAGTTAGTTTTAACTGTTTAAACTACATTTAAGTAGTGTGTAAACATATATTGAACCTAAACATATTTTTGAAAAATATTAGTGAATCTCATAGAAGTAAGTACCTAAGTTAGTTTTAAGTGTTTAAACTACATTTAAGTAGTGTGTAAACATATATTGAACCTAAACATATTTTTGAAACATATTAGTGCATGTCATAGAAGTAAGTACCTAAGTTAGTTTTAAGTGTTTAAACTACATTTAAGTAGTCTGTAAACATATATTGAACCAAAGCATATTTTTGAAACATATTAGTGCATGTCATAGAAGTAAGTACCTAAGTTAGTTTTAAGTGTTTAAACTAAATTTAAGTAGTGTGTAAACATATATTGAACCTAAACATATTTTTGAAACATATTAGTGCATGTCATAGAAGTAAGCACCTAAGTTAGTTTTAAGTGTTTAAACTACATTTAAGTAGTGTGTAAACATATTGAACCTAAACATATTTTTGAAACATATCAGTGCATGTCATAGAAGTAAGTACCTAAGTTAGTTTTAAGTGTTTAAACTACATATAAGTAGTGTTTAAAAATATATTGAACCTAAACATATTTTTGAAACATATTAGTTCATCTCATAGAAGTAAGAACCTAGGTTAGTTTTAAGTGTTTAAACTACATTTAAGTAGAGTGTAAACATATATTGAACATAAACATATTTTTTAAACATATTAGTGCATGTCATAGAAGTAAGTACCTAAGTTAGTTTTAAGTGTTTAAAATACATTTAAGTAGTCTGTAAACATATATTGAACCAAAGCATATTTTTGAAACATATTAGTGCATGTCATAGAAGTAAGTACCTAAGTTAGTTTTAAGTGTTTAAACTACATTTAAGTAGTGTGTAAACATATATTGAACCTAAACATATTTTTGAAACATATTGGTGCATGTCATAGAAGTAAGTACCTAAATTAGTTTTAAGTGTTTAAACTACATTTAAGTAGTGTGTAAACATATATTGAACATAAACATATTTTGAAACATATTAGTGCATGTCATAGAAGTAAGTACCTAAGTTACTTTTAAGTGTTTAAACTACATTTAAGTAGTGTGTAAAAATATATTGAACCTAAACATATTTTTGAAACATATTAGTGCATCTCATAGAAGTAAGTACCTAAGTTAGTTTTAAGTTTTTAACTACATTTAAGTAGTGTGTAAACATATATTGAACCTAAACATATTTTTGAAACATATTAGTGCATGTCATAGAAGTAAGTACCTAAGTTAGTTTTAAGTGTTTAAACTACATTTAAGTAGTGTGTAAACATATATTGAACCAAGACATATTTTTGAAACATATTAGTGCATGTCATAGAAGTTAGTACCTAAGTTAGTTTTAAGTGTTTAAACTACATTTAAGTAGTGTGTAAACATATATTGAACCTAAAAATATTTTTGAAACATATTAATGCATGTCATAGAAGTAAGTACGTAAGTTAGTTTTAAGTGTTTAAACTACATTTAAGTAGTGTGTAAACATATATTGAACCTAAACATATTTTTAAAACATATTAGTGCATGTCATAGAAGTAAGTACCTAAGTTAGTTTTAAGTGTTTAAACTACATTTAAGTAGTATGTAAACATATTTTGAACCTAAACATATTTTTGAAACATATTGGTGCATGTCATTGAAGTAAGTACCTAAGTTAGTTTTAAGTGTTTAAACTACATTTAAGTAGTGTGTAAACATATATTAAACCTAAACATATTTTTGAAATATATTAGTGCATGTCATAGAAGTAAGTACCTAAGTTAGTTTTAAGTGTTTAAACTACATTTAAGTAGTGTGTAAACATATATTGAACCTAAACATATTTTTGAAACATATTAGTGCAAGTCATAAAAGTAAGTACCTAAGTTAGTTTTAAGTGTTTAAACTACATTTAAGTAGTGTGTAAACATATATTGAACCTAAACATATTTTTGAAACTTATTGGTGCAAGTCATAGAAGTAAGTACCTAAGTTAGTTTTAAGTGTTTAAACTACATTTAAGTAGTGTGTAAACATATATTGAACCTAAACATATTTTTGAAACATATTAGTGCATGTCATAGAAGTAAGTACCTAAGTTAGTTTTAAGTGTTTAAACTAAATTTAAGTAGTGTGTAAACATATATTGAACCTAAACATATTTTTGAAACATATTAGTGCATGTCATAGAAGTAAGCACCTAAGTTAGTTTTAAGTGTTTAAACTACATTTAAGTAGTGTGTAAACATATATTAAACCTAAACATATTTTTGAAACATATTAGTGCATGTCATAGAAGTAAGTATATAAGTTAGTTTTAAGTGTTTAAACTACATTTAAGTAGTGTGTAAACATATATTGAACCTAAACATATTTTTGAAACATATTAGTGCAAGTAATAGAAGTAAGTACCTAAGTTAGTTTGAAGTGTTTAAACTACATTTAAGTAGTGTGTAAACATATATTGAACCTAAACATATTTTTGAAACTTATTGGTGCAAGTCATAGAAGTAAGTATCTAAGTTAGTTTTAAGTGTTTAAACTACATTTGAGTAGTGTGTAAACATATATTGAACCTAAACATATTTTTGAAACATATTAGTGCATGTCATAGAAGTAAGTACCTACGTTAGTTTTAAGTGTTTAAACTACATTTAAGTAGTGTGTAAACATATTGAACCTAAACATATTTTTGAAACATATCAGTGCATGTCATAGAAGTAAGTACCTAAGTTAGTTTTAACTGTTTAAACTACATTTAAGTAGTGTGTAAACATATATTGAACCTAAACATATTTTTGAAACATATTAGTGCATGTCATAGTAGTAAGTACCTAAGTTAGTTTTAAGTGTTTAAACTACATTTAAGTAGAGTGTAAACATATATTGAACCTAAACATATTTTTGAAACATATTAGTGCATGTCATAGAAGTAAGAACCTAATTTAGTTTTAAGTGTTTAAACTACATTTAAGTAGTCTGTAAACATATATTGAACCAAAGCATATTTTTGAAACATATTAGTGCATGTCATAGAAGTAAGTACCTAAGTTAGTTTTAAGTGTTTAAACTACATTTAAGTAGTGTGTAAACATATATTGAACCTAAACATATTTTTGAAACATATTAGTGCATGTCATAGAAGTAAGTACCTAAGTTAGTTTTAAGTGTTTAAACCAAATTTAAGTAGTGTGTAAACATATATTGAACCTAAACATATTTTTGAAACATATTAGTGCATGTCATAGAAGTAAGAACCTAAGTTAGTTTTAAGTGTTTAAACTACATTTAAGTAGTGTGTAAACATATATTAAACCTAAACATATTTTTGAAACATATTAGTGCATGTCATAGAAGTAAGTATCTAAGTTAGTTTTAAGTGTTTAAACTACATTTAAGTAGTGTGTAAACATATATTGAACCTAAACATATTTTTGAAACATATTAGTGCAAGTCATAGAAGTAAGTAACTAAGTTAGTTTTAAGTGTTTAAACTACATTTAAGTAGTGTGTAAACATATATTGAACCTAAACATATTTTTGAAACTTATTGGTGCAAGTCATAGAAGTAAGTATCTAAGTTAGTTTTAAGTGTTTAAACTACATTTGAGTAGTGTGTAAACATATATTGAACCTAAACATATTTTTGAAACATTAGTGCATGTCATAGAAGTAAGTACCTACGTTAGTTTTAAGTGTTTAAACTACATTTAAGTAGTGTGTAAACATATTGAACCTAAACATATTTTTGAAACATATCAGTGCATGTCATAGAAGTAAGTACATAAGTTAGTTTTAAGTGTTTAAACTACATTTAAGTAGTGTGTAAACATATATTGAACCTAAACATATTTTTGAAACATATTAGTGCATCTCATAGAAGTAAGTACCTAAGTTAGTTTTAAGTGTTTAAACTACATTTAAGTAGAGTGTAAACATATATTGAACCAAAACATATTTTTGAAACATATTAGTGCATGTCATAGAAGTAAGTACCTAAGTTAGTTTTAAGTGTTTAAACTACATTTAAGTAGTCTGTAAACATATATTGAACCAAAACATATTTTTGAAACATATTAGTGCATGTCATAGAAGTAAGTACCTAAGTTAGTTTTAAGTGTTTAAACTACATTTAAGTAGAGTGTAAACATATATTGAACCTAAACATATTTTTGAAACATATTAGTGCATGTCATTGAATTAAGTACCTAAGTTAGTTTTAAGTGTTTAAACTACATTTAAGTAGTGTGTAAACATATATTGAACCTAAATATATTTTTGAAACATATTAGTGCATGTCATAGAAGTAAGTACCTAAGTTAGTTTTAAGTGTTTAAACTACATTTAAGTAGTGTGTAAACATATATTTAACCTAAACATATTTTTTAAAAATATTAGTGAATCTCATAGAAGTAAGTAACTAAGTTAGTTTTAAGAGTTTAAACTACATTTAAGTAGTGTGTAAACATATATTGAACCTAAACATATTTTTGAAACATATTAGTGCATCTCATAGAAGTAAGTACCTAAGTTAGTTTTAAGTGTTTAAACTACATTTAAGTAGTGTGTAAACATATATTGAACCTAAACATATTTTTGAAACATATTGATGCATGTCATAGAAGTAAGTACCTAAGTTAGTTTTAAGCGTTTAAACTACATTTAAGTAGTGTGTAAACATATATTGAACCTAAACATATTTTTGAAACATATTAGTGCATGTCATAAAAGTAAGTACCTAAGTTAGTTTTAAGAGTTTAAACTACATTTAAGTAGTGTGTAAACATATATTGAACCTAAACATATTTTTGAAACATATTGATGCATGTCATTGAAGTAAGTACCTAAGTTAGTTTTAAGTGTTTAAACTACATTTAAGTAGTGTGTAAACATATATTGAACCTAAACATATTTTGAAACATATTAGTGCATCTCATAGAAGTAAGTACCTAAGTTAGTTTTAAGTGTTTAAACTACATTTAAGTAGTGTGTAGACATATATTGAACCTAAACATATTTTTGAAACATATTGGTGCATGTCATTGAAGTAAGTACCTAAGTTAGTTTTAAGTGTTTAAACTACATTTAAGTAGTGTGTAAACATATATTGAACATAAACATATTTTGAAACATATTAGTGCATCTCATATAAGTAAGTACCTAAGTTAGTTTTAAGTGTTTAAACTAAATTTAAGTAGTGTGTAAAAATATATTGAACCTAAACATATTTTGTAAACATATTGGTGCATGTCATTGAAGTAAGTACCTAAGTTAGTTTTAAGTGTTTAAACTACATTTAAGTAGTGTTAAAACATACATTTAACATAATAATATTTTTGAAAAATATTAGTGAATCTCATTTAAGGAAGTACCAAAATTAGTTTTAAGTGTTTAAACTAAATTTAAGTAGTGTGTAAAAATATATAGAAAATAATCATATTTTTTAATAATATTATAGAATCTCATTGAATTAAGAACCTAATTTAGTTTTATGTGTTTAAACTAAATTTAAGTAGTGTGTAAAAATATATTGAACCTAAACATATTTTTGAAACATATTAGTGCATGTCATAGAAGTAAGTACCTAAGTTAGTTTTAAGTGTTTAAACTACATTTAAGTAGTGTGTAAACATATTGAACCTAAACATATTTTTGAAACATATCAGTGCATCTCATAGAAGTAAGTACCAAAGTTAGTTTTAAGTGTTTAAACTACATTTAAGTAGAGTGTAAACATATATTGAACCTAAAAATATTTTTGAAACATATTAGTGCATCTCATAGAAGTAAGTACGAAAGTTAGTTTTAAGTGTTTAAACTAAATTTAAGTAGTGTGTAAACATATATTGAACCTAAACATATTTTTGAAACATATTAGTGCATGTCATAGAAGTAAGCACCTAAGTTAGTTTTAAGTGTTTAAACTACATTTAAGTAGTGTGTAAACATATATTAAACCTAAACATATTTTTGAAACATATTAGTGCATGTCATAGAAGTAAGTATATAAGTTAGTTTTAAGTGTTTAAACTACATTTAAGTAGTGTGTAAACATATATTGAACCTAAACATATTTTTGAAACATATTAGTGCAAGTCATAGAAGTAAGTACCTAAGTTAGTTTTAAGTGTTTAAACTACATTTAAGTAGTGTGTAAACATATATTGAACCTAAACATATTTTTGAAACTTATTGGTGCAAGTCATAGAAGTAAGTATCTAAGTTAGTTTTAAGTGTTTAATCTACATTTGAGTAGTGTGTAAACATATATTGAACCTAAACATATTTTTGAAACATTAGTGCATGTCATAGAAGTAAGTACCTACGTTAGTTTTAAGTGTTTAAACTACATTTAAGTAGTGTGTAAACATATATTGAACCTAAACATATTTTTGAAACATATCAGTGCATGTCATAGAAGTAAGTACCTAAGTTAGTTTTAACTGTTTAAACTACATTTAAGTAGTGTGTAAACATATATTGAACCTAAACATATTTTTGAAACATATTAGTGCATGTCATAGAAGTAAGTACCTAAGTTAGTTTTAAGTGTTTAAACTACATTTAAGTAGTGTAAACATATATTGAACCTAAACATATTTTTGAAACATATTAGTGCATGTCATAGAAGTAAGCACCTAAGTTAGTTTTAAGTGTTTAAACTACATTTAAGTAGTCTGTAAACATATATTGAACCAAAGCATATTTTTGAAACATATTAGTGCATCTCATAGAAGTAAGTACCTAAGTTAGTTTTAAGTGTTTAAACTACATTTAAGTAGTGTGTAGACATATATTGAACCTAAACATATTTTTGAAACATATTAGTGCATGTCATTGAAGTAAGTACCTAAGTTAGTTTTAAGTGTTTAAACTACATTTAAGTAGTGTGTAAACATATATTGAACCTAAATATATTTTTGAAACATATTAGTGCATGTCATAGAAGTAAGTACCTAAGTTAGTTTTAAGTGTTTAAACTACATTTAAGTAGTGTGTAAACATATATTTAACCTAAACATATTTTTGAAACATATTAGTGCATGTCATAGAAGTAAGTACCTAAGTTAGTTTTAAGTGTTTAAACTACATTTAAGTAGTGTGTAAACATATATTGAACCTAAACATATTTTTGAAACATATTAGTGCATGTCATAAAAGTAAGTACCTAAGTTAGTTTTAAGAGTTTAAACTACATTTAAGTAGTGTGTAAACATATATTGAACCTAAACATATTTTTGAAACATATTGATGCATGTCATTGAAGTAAGTACCTAAGTTAGTTTTAAGCGTTTAAACTACATTTAAGTAGTGTGTAAACATATATTGAACCTAAACATATTTTTGAAACATATTAGTGCATGTCATAAAAGTAAGTACCTAAGTTAGTTTTAAGAGTTTAAACTACATTTAAGTAGTGTGTAAACATATATTGAACCTAAACATATTTTTGAAACATATTGATGCATGTCATTGAAGTAAGTACCTAAATTAGTTTTAAGTGATTAAACTACATTTAAGTAGTGTTTAAAAATATATTGAACCTAAACATATTTTGAAACATATTAGTGCATCTCATAGAAGTAAGTACCTAGGTTACTTTTAAGTGTTTAAACTACATTTAAGTAGAGTGTAAAAATATATTGAACCTAAACAGCTTTTTGAAACATATTGGTGCATCTCATTGAAGTAAGTACCTAAATTAGTTTTAAGTGTTTAAAATACATTTAAGTAGTGTGTAAAAATATATTGAACCTAAACATATTTTGAAACATATTAGTGCATCTCATAGAATTAAGTAACAAGGTTAGTTTTAATTGTTTAAACTACAATTAAGTAGTGTGTAAAAATATATTGAAAATAAAAATATTTTTTAAAAATATTGGTGCATGTCATAGAAGTAAGTACCTAAGTTAGTTTTAAGTGTTTAAACTACATTTAAGTAGTTTGAACACATATATTGAACCTAAACATATTTTTGAAACATATTAGTGCATGTCATAGAAGTAAGTACCTAAGTTAGTTTTAAGTGTTTAAACTACATTTAAGTAGTGTGTAAACATATATTGAACCTAAACATATTTTTGAAACATATTAGTGCATGTCATAGAAGTAAGTACCAAAGTTAGTTTTAAGTGTTTAAACTACATTTAAGTAGTGTGTAAACATATATTGAACCTAAACATATTTTTGAAACATATTAGTGCATGTCATAGAAGTAAGTACCAAAGTTAGTTTTAAGTGTTTAAACTACATTTAAGTAGTGTGTAAACATATATTGAACCTAAACATATTTTTGAAACATATTAGTGCATGTCATAGAAGTAAGTACCTAAGTTAGTTTTAAGTGTTTAAACTACATTTAAGTAGTGTGTAAACATATATTGAACCTAAAAATATTTTTGAAAAATATTAGTGCATGTCATAGAAGTAAGTACCTAAGTTAGTTTTAAGTGTTTAAACTACATTTAAGTAGTGTGTAAACATATATTGAACCTAAATATATTTTTGAAACATATTAGTGCATCTCATAGAAGTAAGTACCTAAGTTAGTTTTAAGTGTTTAAACTACATTTAAGTAGTGTGTAAAAATATATTGAACCTAAATATATTTTTGAAACATATTAGTGCATCTCATAGAAGTAAGTACCTAAGTTAGTTTTAAGTGTTTAAACTACATTTAAGTAGTGTGTAAACATATATTGAACCTAAATATATTTTTGAAACATATTAGTGCATGTCATAGAAGTAAGTACATAAGTTAGTTTTAAGTGTTTAAACTACATTTAAGTAGTGTGTAAACATATATTGAACCTAAACATATTTTTGAAACATATTAGTGCATGTCATAGAAGTAAGTACCTAAGTTAGTTTTAAGTTTTTAAACTACATTTAAGTAGTGTGTAAACATATATTGAACCTAAACATATTTTTGAAACATATTAGTGCATGTCATAGAAGTAAGTACCAAAGTTAGTTTTAAGCGTTTAAAATACATTTAAGTAGTGTGTAAACATATATTGAACCTAAATATATTTTTGAAACATATTAGTGCATGTCATAGAAGTAAGTACCAAAGTTAGTTTTAAGTGTTTAAACTACATTTAAGTAGTGTGTAAACATATATTGAACCTAAACATATTTTTGAAACATATTAGTGCATGTCATAGAAGTAAGTACCAAAGTTAGTTTTAAGTGTTTAAACTACATTTAAGTAGTGTGTAAACATATATTGAACCTAAATATATTTTTGAAACATATTAGTGCATGTCATAGAAGTAAGTACCTAAGTTATTTTTAAGTGTTTAAACTACATTTAAGTAGTGTGTAAACATATATTGAACCTAAACATATTTTTGAAACATATTAGTGCATGTCATAGAAGTAAGTACCTAAATTAGTTTTAAGTGTTTAAACTACATTTAAGTAGTGTGTAAACATATATTGAACCTAAACATATATTTGAAACATATTAGTGCATGTCATAGAAGTAAGTACCTATGTTAGTTTTAAGCGTTTAAACTACATTTAAGTAGTGTGTAAACATATATTGAACCTAAACATATTTTTGAAACATATTAGTGCATGTCATAGAAGTAAGTACCAAAGTTAGTTTTAAGTGTTTAAACTACATTTAAGTAGTGTGTAAACATATATTGAACCTAAACATATTTTTGAAACATATTAGTGCATTTCATAGAAGTAAGTACCTAAGTTAGTTTTAAGTGTTTAAACTACATTTAAGTAGTGTGTAAACATATATTGAAACTAAACATATTTTTGAAACATATTAGTGCATGTCATAGAAGTAAGTACCAAAGTTAGTTTTAAGTGTTTAAACTACATTTAAGTAGTGTGTAAACATATATTGAACCTAAACATATTTTTGAAACATATTAGTGCATCTCATAGAAGTAAGTACCTAAGTTAGTTTTAAGTGTTTAAACTACATTTAAGTAGTGTGTAAACATATATTGAACCTAAACATATTTTTGAAACATATTAGTGCATGTCATAGAAGTAAGTACCTAAGTTAGTTTTAAGTGTTTAAACTACATTTAAGTAGTGTGTAAAAATATATTGAACCTAAATATATTTTTGAAACATATTAGTGCATCTCATAGAAGTAATTACCTTAGTTAGTTTTAAGTGTTTAAACTACATTTAAGTAGTGTGTAAAAATATATTGAACCTAAACATATTTTTGAAACATATTAGTGCATCTCATAGAAGTAAGTAAATAAGTTAGTTTTAAGTGTTTAAACTACATTTAAGTAGTGTGTAAAACACAATAGTATACAAAACCATAAAAGTGTATTATTCAAAACACAAGTAGTTATAAAAAAAGCCACAAGAAAAGCTCAGTTTTTCTTTTTTTTTCAAGGGGTGTTAATTGAGCTCAATCAGTTAAATTTAAATCAATGGTGTGTAGTTTGTTCAATACTGATCCTAAAATAGAAGCGAAATACATTGTCAAAAAATGATATTACAATCATATATGTCAACAATGTATAATTGAAAACATAGTAAAATAGAAAAAAAACTGTCAGAAAAGCAAAGAAGCGGCAATTCTAAAGGGGGGAAGGAGTATGAAAAACACGATTAATTAGAGAGGAGCTGCCAGAACAGCAAGTATTTTTTTAGGAGTCTTAATTAAATTCATCAATTATATTCAAATCAACGGTGCGTAGTTTTATCAGATTTGTATCCATCATAAAAAAAGACAAACAAAACGCATTGTCAACAAATGGGATTACAATCATATGTGTCAACATTATATAATTAAAAACACAACTAATTAGAAAGAATCACATATTTTGAAACATATTAGTGCATCTCATAGAAGTAAGTACCTAAGTTAGTTTTAAGTGTTTAAACTACATTTAAGTAGAGTGTAAACATATATTGAACCTAAACATATTTTTGAAACATATTAGTGCATGTCATAGAAGTAAGTACCTAAATTAGTTTTAAGTGTTTAAACTACATTTAAGTAGTGTGTAAACATATATTGAACCTAAACATATTTTTGAAACATATTAGTGCATCTCATAGAAGTAAGTACATAGTTTAGTTTTAAGTTTTTAAACTACATTTAAGTAGAGTGTAAACATATATTGAACCTAAAAATATTATTGAAACATATTAGTGCATCTCCTAGAAGTACGTAACTAATTTAGTTTTTTGTTTTTAAACTACATTTAAGTATTTTTTAACAATATATTTAAAATAAAAATATTATTTAAAAATATTATTTCCTCTTATATAAGAAATTAAATAGTATACATTTATGTTTTTAAAATAAATTTTAGAATTTTGTAATAATACATTGAAAATAAATATCTATTTGAAAAATATAAGTGCATGTCATAGAAGTAAGTACCTCAGTTAGTTTTAAGTGTTTAAACTACATTTAAGTAGTGTGTAAACATATATTGAACCTAAACATATTTTTGAAACATATTAGTGCATCTCATAGAAGTAAGTACCTAAGTTACTTTTAAGTGTTTAAACTACATTTAAGTAGTGTGTAAACATATATTGAACCTAATCATATTTTTGAAACATATTAGTGCATGTCATAGAAGTAAGTACCTAAGTTAGTTTTAAGTTTTTAAACTACATTTAAGTAGTGTGTAAACATATATTGAACCTAAACATATTTTTGAAAAATATTAGTGCATCTCATAGAAGTAAGTACCTAAGTTAGTTTTAAGTGTTTAAACTACATTTAAGTAGTGTGTAAACATATATTGAACCTAAACATATTTTTGAAACATATTAGTGCATGTCATAGAAGTAAGTACCTAAGTTAGTATTAAGTGTTTAAACTACATTTAAGTAGTTTGTAAACATATATTGAACCTAAATATATTTTTGAAACATATTAGTGCATGTCATAGAAGTAAGTACCTAATTTACTTTTAAGTGTTTAAACTACATTTAAGTAGTGTGAAAACATATATTGAAACTAAACATATTTTTTAAACATATTAGTGAATCTCATAGAAGTAAGTACCAAAGTTAGTTTTAAGTGTTTAAACTAAATTTAAGTAGTGTGTAAACATATATTGAACATAAAAATATTTTTGAAACATATTAGTGCATGTCATAGAAGTAAGTACCTAAGTTAGTTTTAAGTTTTTAAACTACATTTAAGTAGTGTGTAAACATATATTGAACCTAAATATATTTTTGAAACATATTAGTGCATGTCATAGAAGTAAGTACCTAAGTTAGTTTTAAGTGTTTAAACTACATTTAAGTAGTTTGTAAACATATATTGAAACTAAATATATTTTTGAAACATATTAGTGCATGTCATAGAAGTAAGTACCTAAGTTAGTTTTAAGTGTTTAAACTACATTTAAGTAGTGTGTAAACATATATTGAACCTAAAAATATTTTTTAAACATATTGGTGAATCTCATTGAAGTAAGTACCAAAGTTAGTTTTAAGTGTTAAAACTACATTTAAGTAGAGTTTAAACATATATTGAAACTAAACATATTTTTGAAAAATATTAGTGAATCTCATAGAAGTAAGAACCACAGTTACTTTTAAGTTTTTAACTACAATTAATTAGAGTTTAAAAATACTTTTAAACTAATAATCTTCATTAAACATATTATTGAATCTCATTGAATTACTGAACAAAGTTAGACTTATTTGATTAAAATACATGTTATTTTATTGAAATAATACATTTTAAATCCACATATTTTTTAATAATATTCTTGAATCTAATTTACTTAAGTAACAACGTAAGTTTTATGTGTTTAATCTAAATTTAAGTAGTGTGTAAAAATATATTGAACCTAAACATATTTTTGAAAAATATTAGTGCATGTCATAGAAGTAAGTACCTAAGTTAGTTTTAAGTTTTTAAACTACATTTAAGTAGTGTGTAAAAATATATTGAACCTAAACATATTTTTGAAACATATTGGTTCAACTAATTGAAGTAATTAACAAACTTACTTTTAAGTGATTAAACTTCATTTAAGTAGAGTGAAAACATACATTGAACCTAAACATATTTTTTAAACATATTAGTGAATCTCATTGAAGTAAGTACCAAGGATAGTTTTATTTGTTTAAACTAAATTTAAGTAGTGTGTAAACATATATTGAACCTAAATATATTTTTGAAACATATTAGTGCATGTCATAGAAGTAAGTACCTAAGTTAGTTTTAAGTGTTTAAACTACATTTAAGTAGTGTGTAAACATATATTGTACCTAAACATATTTTTGAAACATATTAGTGCATCTCATAGAAGTAAGTACCTAAGTTAGTTTTAAGTGTTTAAACTACATTTAAGTAGTGTGTAAACATATATTGAACCTAAACATATTTTTGAAACATATTAGTGCATGTCATAGAAGTAAGTACCTAAGTTAGTTTTAAGTGTTTAAACTACATTTAAGTAGTGTGTAAACATATATTGAACCTAAACATATTTTTGAAACATAAAATCACAAAATCCAGAAAACCAGCATCATACCAGAAAATCACACCAGACCAGAAAATCAAACCAGAATCATAAACCAGAAAATCACAAAAACGGCACTTTTCAAGAGGGGTTAACGAAATTCAAACCATTGAACGTTTTAGTTAGGGGATTTAGGGACGTTTTCATTAGGGGACGACCTTACCTACTCCTCCTACCCCATTCGAGGACGACCGGATTTTCGTTTGGCGCTAAATAGATAGCCGAAAAGGATGACCTTTGGCAATCTGTCATCCTTAATCCACAAAACATATAATAGCCATCTCAAACTTCCTCTGATTTTAACCCTAAGAAGTGAAAGGTAACCACATTTTTCGCACAACTTACTCTTTGAGATACATTGAGTCGAACGGGTACCCGTAACAGATATATTGATATATTTAAAAGTAAGTGTTGAAGTTTGTTTTTAGGTGTTTAAAGTATTCTTAAGTAGTATATGTAAAACATAATAGTGTTCATAATCATAACTTTATTACTAGAAACACAATTAATTAGAAAATAGCTGCCAGAAAAGACCAAAAATGGCATTTTTCAAGGAGATAATTTTTACGTAGTTTGACTAAAAATAGGAAGCAGAATGCATTGTCAATAAATCAAATTTATATATTTTGTTTTATTTCATTTCAACAAATTAAATAAAAGACATTCAAATCAATTGGAAATCGTTTAATCATGTCTATATATTGATCCCTAAATTAGTAAGCAGAATAGATTGCCAGTAAATCAAAGTCATGAATGTTAATCGGGAAAAAAAATCAAACTTTAGCGTAAAGAGCTAGCCTTGAGCAGAAGCTAGCCCCCCTCAATTGCACAATAGTTTCTGTTCGTTTTATGTTTTAACGTTGCTCCTTACTTTCAATTGAATTTTTTATTTTTATCTAATTTTCATTAAAGACAGACAACTATCGATTGCTCTTGAGATGTTTAGCTGTTGTAAGAAGCAAGAAATACTTCTTGAAATGTTTAAATGATTACGTGTGACTAAGTTTCAACCAGGTAAAATGAAAATTCTGGTTTAAAACTTCAAAAGAATGAAAATTTCAAAGGTGAAACTAAGTTTAATAGCAATTTTATGAAAATAAAAATTCTGGTAAGCTAAAAAAAAATTAAATCTAAAACTAAAATAAAATGGAAATATTGAGAACGTATAAAACTTTATTAAGAAGGGGAGTGTTGAAAGAAAAACAGGCCAGAGCTTAGTATATTTATAATAATGAAAAAATTAAGAAATTTGGAACTAAAAAACTCAATCAACGAGAAAAAAAAATGTGCTCCAAGGCCAAAAGTTTTCCTTTAATGAGAACCCTTTAGTTATACATTGGCCTTAGAAACAGTCATTTTGTTGTTAAGAAATCTCGTATCAGATTATTCAAATAGCAAATTGGCTAGAATAGCAAAAAAATTCCTTCAATTTTGCAATGAAAGAAAAGTATGAAAGGACTTCTGACCTGTATCTGATTTTCATTAATTTGACCTAGGTTATACGAAAGAATTTTGAATAAGAAACTTCTATGAAATGTGCGTTTCTTTTTGTTTTTTGTACATCCTTTTTGTTAAATTTTTAAGCATGTGTTAATTTTTTTTTTCTTTCCTTTTTTCCCGGTTATAGAGGCTTTGGGATGTGACTTCCGAAATACTCGGACGGTAATTATTATTTGCTAAAAAAAAAAGTTTCACTCATTTTCAGTATTTTCATTTTATTTTAGATTTAAACGAAAAGGTAGAGCATACTCAGAGATTGTTTAAATTTCAAAAATAATAAAATAGAACGAAAATTAAAAAAATTATAAACAATAACAGAAATGATAAACTATTTTAACAAAAATATAAACTAACTAACGCCTGATTTTTCACTTTCAGTTTCATACTAGAAAGACAACCATAGATCTTAAATATATTAAGCCGATCCTTACATATACATAGTAATTGTATATTACATATAAACACATGTGACTTCATATAGTAATTACCCAAATGAAGAGTAATCCTTGAATAAACACGCATTTCATGTTGTTTCTTGAGATATCTAGTTTGAATTGAAAGATTCAAATTATTGCTCCAATACCATAAATATTTTTGTAGTTTACATAATAACTTTAGTGACTGAACTGAGAACAAAAGTAAAATAAAAACTTCTTTTCGAAAGATAAACGCGTATAAATATTGCATTCACTTATTACGTCATATATGGTTATACAAAAAAAATCAATCCCTTTATATCTTTTCAACATTTTGTAAACAGTAGCCTTTTCAACATGATTATATATAACTTATTTTCTTCAGGCAAAAAATACAAAATTCCACATATTTGCAGATAGGAACTTGAACCTCTACACTAAGGTTCTCTGATGGTGTGATTTTCATTAAGATTCTATGACTTTTAGAGGGTGTTTAACTCTTTTTTTTAGAAAATAAGGTAAATTTTCTTAGGCTCGTAACTTTTGATGGATAAGACTAAACTTGATGAAATTTATATATTTGAAATCAGCATAAATATCTGATTCTTTTGATAAATCTATTGGTGTGAAAATTCTTTTTTTTTTTAGAGTTTCGGTCACTATTGAGAACAAATCACTCTTACATTCCTTACCACGAACTGTTTGATTATCAAGACCATAAAAAAAGTTGTTCAGTTCAAGAGGAAAAAGTCGTAAAAAGGAATTGTATGGGTTTACCCTCACTCAAGCGCATGTTTGTTAAGCCAATGGAAAGGAAGTAGTTGTTCCCCTTTTCGTCTACTATGAAATTTTTTGAATCTTTTTAAAGTATCAAAGACAGAGAAAATTAAATCTGATTATTTGTATTGGTTAAGTGGGAACTTAAACAACCATAGCCTAATAGCCATAGCCATAGCCAAAAATTAAGGAAAATTGAGAATTCATGGTTAGTTTACACATTGCGGAAATCCATACGGAAATCCGCTCGTTTCTGTTCGAACTATGGCTAAAATAACGCTGCGTTTTAAGGCAAAGCTTTCAAATTATTGCAACAGCATGACCTTTGTTCTTACCCTCTTCTGAAACCTGTTGAGCAATAGAGCCAAATGACCGTTTTTCTTAGTTTTCTTATAGCCTGGGTGCGCAAGATCATAGAAGCTGGGTGTAGCCTTGAACCAAAATTACGAGATCGTGTAGTTTTTCATAATCCATACTCATGATTTTATTCATTTAAAAATCTTGCCAAGATTCCGTCCTGATTTGACCAAAACGTTGCGGAAAGCTAGAGATTTTTTCTAGCACAAAAACGGACGGAATTTCCGCATGGATTGCTAAATCCGCATGAATTTCCGCAATGTGTAAACGAACCATCAACTTTCAATGTAAAAGACCTCCTTTTGCCGTTTCTGGTAGAAGTGGGCACCAAATTTAAAAAAACAGAAATGTGGATGAAAAATCGGCAAAAATGAGATAAAAACGACTTAAGAAGGTACAATTTTCCTTTAAAGGTGTAACTGTCTTTGGAGTCAACAAATAGTTAGTGTTTAATTTTTTAAGGAGTATGTCAAGCTTAACTAATATGCTTATTTATTTTCAGGTTTCATCGTGGCAACACTGATGGAAATGTGGTACTGTCTAAAACATCATAATTTTTTCAATAAACAAAAGAAAACTTTTAAGAAATCGCAGTTTTCAGATATGAATAGAAGATGATACCTGAAATCCCAGATGGAAATCAGCAAAAAATAAGATGGATACGACTTAAGAAGGTAAAGCTTTCCTTTAAAGGTGTAGCTGTCTTTGGGAATTAACAAATAATTAGTTTTTCATTTTTTAACGAGCTAAAAGCCTCGTCAAATTTAACGACTAGTTATGTTTATTTATTTTCAGGTTTCAACGTGGCAACACTGACCGAAATGTGATACTGCCATAAAAACTTCATAATTTTTTACCAACCAAACGAAAATTTTTGAAAATCTCAATTTTCGGGTGTGAATAGAACTATGAGGGTGCCAGAGGGTAGTTTTCGGTTGTTTTGATGACCTTAGTACTGTAATGAAATTAGCTTTTTTTATTGTAAAGACTTTGTTCTTCTAAAATTTTGATAATAATAGTCTCATATATAAAAAGAAACTCACCTAGGCTCGATCCGTCGCTCACAATTTTCATAATAGAAAGACGACTATCGATTGTATATACGATAAGTTGATCTTTATACACATTTAGCAACAGTATTTGACATGAGAAAACATGGGACTTCATATAAGAGTTATCCAAACGAGGGGTGTTTCGTGAGTAAACACGTATCTCATCCTTGTTCCTGGAGAGATCATAGCAGCCACAAAGAAGTTGTTCAGATTTATACCAAGAAGGGCAAGTTACGACCACAAAGTCTTTCTCTTGTGCTTCGTTGCTGTATAGCTTCCAACGACGAGTGATGGCATTGTAATAAGCTATTCCAGTTCGACCTGCGATGGCTATTAATTCTGCTGCATTATCGACGGCACAATACTAAAAAACAAATGATTCAATTTTATTTGAATTCGTTGATATTTCGTTGTTGTTACGCCTAAAGGGCGTAACAGCCATTTAAAAATTTTCAAACTCATGAAATATTCGCCAAAAACCTTTGCCGAGCTGCATTCAAAGGGTGAACCAGAATAACATTTTTTGTTCAATCACACCTTGATCCACTTGATCTACGTTATACTGTTGATCCTCCCTTTGAGAACAGCTTGTCAAAATAAATTTGCTAACAGACGAGTGAAAATTTCAGATGCAAGTTTTAGGCGTAACAGCGACGATTTGTGTCCATAGACTAAAAATAGAGAGGGCAGTCAATCTTAAACTCAATTGAAACTAAAAAAAGGAATACGAAGCTTCTAAACCACGGATAGTTGCGTAATTTTGCATGGGTGAAACTCCACACTCTATAAACAAAGTTTATGCATGTCTTAAAATTACCCAAATAGAAAAACCTCGCTACCCTTGCCACCCAGCTGCCGAGAATAGATCGAAACTGACGGGAAAAGAAATCAGAATTCTTGACTAGAAAATCTGCTGAAATTTGAAAGGGCAAAGGCTACGATGATTGCGCAGGGGTTAGTACACTGTCATGAGATTGGACTGAGAAAACAATGGAGTAACTCGAGGGGATAAAACCACATTCATTCTTAATCTATATAAAAAAAAAGCATCGGTCGTATAAACAAAGTCTTTCTCTTCTTTGTTTGCCAAACAACTTCTAACGAATGAAAAGCGTTGTCAAATATAGCTAACTAGTTTTGCTCATTTATTTTCAGGGTTCAACGTGGCAACACTGATTGAAATGTGGCACTGCCCTAAAAAGAGTTCAACCAGCGATGTCTATTAATTTAGCTGCATCGTCAACAGCACATTTCAAGAATCTCGCTCGTTTGACAAAATATTCTTCAGTTTCGGATGGACTTTTTTCCCATAGTTCTAATTATATCGTTGTCGTTTCTATTGTTTCAGGACTGCCACCAAAGAAATTCAGATACAACATCACTTTTTTCAAGGTCGTAAATTCCGACAAAAGCCTGGCTCGATAAGGTGCTTTCTGCTGAAGTAAAAACCAAGTTTGGCACGTCAGAAAATACTGACCAATAGCTTTTAACTAAGTTTAAGAGAGGCATGCTTAACCAACTCTCCAAAAATTTGGATTACTTTATCCGTTTTCATCATCGACATATTACCTTGTCATTTACTTGTAAAATAAAAAAAAGAACATAACAGAAAAGATCCTCAGTAATGTTTGTGAAAACTACAAGTTATTCTTTGATTTCTTTGATAGTGTAATTATGAATTGTGACTTTCTTTTGCTAAGGTTTCTTTACAAAGCTTCCGGTTCTTTGGCCTTTGCTTGCACTCTTCAACTTGTTTTAAGGCAGCCTCTGGCATAAATTGGGCTAGGCCTATTTCAGTTAAGTCTTTATTCTTAATGCTTTCTGGAGTCTCCCGCTAATTTACTGAACTAGCTTCTCAGCAACTTCCTTCAAATTTATCACAATTATATTTCTTTCATCACGAACATTGTTATCAAAGTCTCGTATCTTAGTATTTTTACACGTTAACATCTTCTCTTCTTCTTTCTTAAGCCTCTCCTCTTCTCCAAGTTTTTTGTCATGCTTTTCTTTTGCTTTCTTCACTTTTTTCGTCTCTAGATATGCCTGGGGGGGGGGGGGCTAGAGATTTTAGCAACTGGCAGGTCATTTTTACCGACTGTTTTTTTGTCAATAATTAGCATAATGTCCATTTCGATTACAATATGTGGAATCACTGCACAAGTCGGTAAAACCGCTGCATTTACCAACCAAGATTTAGATTTCGGTACATATCATGTCACTATTTTAATGCTGTTTATTTAACCAAATGGAAAATCGTGGCAGGAGTCGGTAAAACTGCTGCGTTTACCGACCAAGTTCAAAATTTCTGTACATGACATTTGAATTGAATTTTTCTGAATTTTTGAATTGAACAAAGAATTTTAGCGGCGTCGGAAAATATTCTTATTACACAATCAACCAAAGATATAACTACTCCTCTTTTTACGCTAGGAGACTGGTTGGAAGAAAAATGTCAATACCCAACGTTATGTGTAGGCCTTCTATAAGTAGAAAACTCAAAGCTAAGAGATTTATTGAATATTAAGACGTC
This sequence comes from Artemia sp. Qi Xiang Cuo, assembly GCF_049724085.1. Lineage (NCBI taxonomy): Eukaryota > Metazoa > Arthropoda > Branchiopoda > Anostraca > Artemiidae > Artemia > Artemia sp. Qi Xiang Cuo. Next base: position 60,234,038 of record NC_142807.1, on the reverse strand, counting down.
TAAAAAGGCAGCTTTCTTCTTCTAGTTCTAAGGTGAAATTCTAGTTCTAAGGTTATCTTCTAGTTCTAAGGAGAACGGAAGGTTATAATCCAAAGTGTTAAGATGAGTCAAGAAGGAGTCAAGAAGAATGAAGGTCTCTCTCAGAAGGTCTCAGCTGTGACTTATCCAATTAAGAAGGTCTCGACCTGACGCGTGAGCGGTGGCTCCCTGGCCAGAAATTTACCATGACATGCAGCTCTTTAACGGCTTCGATATTAGTTGTTTCATGGCGGAATCATGCTTTTGATTAAGGATACACCCTTACATGACTGTCCCTAATTAATTAAAGACAGCCAAAAACTCGCACGATATATATAAAATCGTCGAGGGCGAAAGCACTAAAGCCCTAGATTGGGTAAAAGCATAGTGTAAAAGCACTAGATTGGGTACAAAGAATCAGTGAGCACAAACTAGGAAGAAAAAGAATTTTGCTTCATTATGGGCCTATTTCTTTGAAAAATACACAAGTTAGCAAGAGAGTAGGTGTATTGAAAGAGAACAGAAAAATATTGAAAGAACAGCATCAGTCAAAAGTGACAAAAAGAAATAAAAAAAAATATAATCAAAAACGGTAACGAAGGGCAAAGAGAAAAGAGAGAAAAGGGATCTTTCACATCCTTCAGGGCCGAAAACATGGATTTCTCTTTCAACTTCCAAAATTTTGTAGAAAAACATTCTTTCCAAATTCTGACTTTAAGTAGATAACATGATTTGGTGGCAATACTGTTATTTGTTTCAATATTTTCCATTGAGATAATCCTCTCCAGGTGAAATTGGAGTTCATTTAGCAGTTAATGGCCGTTGTTATTCACGGTGGTAACCGTTTGTTTTATTTACTACTATTTTTTGTGATTTCTTTTAAACCTTGATTTAGTTTATTTTATGAATGATCAGCCTTGTTGTCTCTTCGTTTTTCCTTTTTTTTCCTTCCCTTTTGTTTTCAACAATTTAATTTTGTTCCAAGTCTTATGAACCATATTTATCTACCACGGTTTAAACCATATGTAGTCTGTTTTAAAAATGGAAGATAATAACTGAAATATACCAAAATACGCAGTCTTTTTGTGAAAGATTACATTGTACTTTAATCTAATCACTTTTGCCTCATAAAAGGGCGCTAGAACTTTCCAAACGAATGAGCTCTCTCCTACATTTCTGCACCCCCCCCCCTTATACAAGAAGTGACAGGAAAAAAAAGAAATATATAGGAGTCACACAGTTCTTTACTTAGTACCCCCGATAGGTGGCACTTTGATACTTCTATGTCGTCCAATTCAGAACTCTTAGTAAAGTAATATCAAAGCAGTTCTTCCTTTCCTAGACTTAAATGCCTCATATTTGAGTCAATAACATATTGAATATGTCATTAAACATATTCAACATATTAGATATGTTATTTTTGCAGGGCAATCTATTAATACTACAATCTTCATTGTTTGATATCATTTATACAAATTACAGGCTTAATAGCATCCTGGGGTTCCCAATTATTCTCTTTTTCGTACAGTTTGCAAACTGTTGGAAGAACTGAATTATATGAGCCAAAAATAACTCAGTCAATTTGTTATATATAACTTTTGTAAAATTGATCAATTTTCAGCTTCTTTTTTTTTAACACAAATTGTTTCATATAATGCACTAACTGAAGGTGTAACACATTACACAAACTGAATTGGCATGAACAGTTCAATATAGGAATAAGCTTATTATAAAATACACGTAGAACACGTATATTATATAGCAGTTTCTTATTCCATAATGTTTATATATTTTCATTTGATTTAGCAAAGAAAAAATGATACTTTATTATACTGAATCTCTAACCTCCCTCTAATAAACTGATTAGACATTCGCGAATTATCAAATAAATATGCAAATAAATAAACCAAATAAATATAAAATAAATAAATAAACAATCCTCAAATAAATAAATAATATCAGGGCGACACTAAAGTCAAATTAGATTAAGGCTAGAAGACTTTTTGCGTGCCTTGTGACACACATTAAAGCCTCAAGATACATTAGCAGAACAATGGGTCAACAGTCAAGGAAAAACAGTGCAGGGTTGGCACAATAATGATGGAATATACAAAATCAGAAGGACGTTACTTGAAAACCCACTTGTCAAACGGTAGTCTCACCTGTGTAAACACCCACGAGAAAACACTGCAGTAGTACCACAATAATAATTGAATATATAAATGTTCGATATATATATTTTATATCAATTAAATTATATTATAATATATAATATTTTAGAATATATAATATATTATATATATATATATATATATATATATATATATATATATATATATATATATATATATATATATATACATATTGGCCATATTATTATATGGCCAATATATAATATATGAATATATATATTCATATATGCCCAATATATGAATATATAATATATATTATTTTACAATATATATTCAATAAAAATCAGAATGACATTACTTCAGACTCAACGCATTATACAAAACTCAATTAAAAATGATTTAACAAACTACATTACAAAACCTAAAGCACATGAATCAAAAATACCATTTAGATTGGCTGCTAAAAAGCGAGAATGGCATTAAACATGTTCTTGATTTGTTTTTTTACCTAAATTAAATAAAAAAAACAAGCTTTTTCAACTGAAGTAAGGAGCAACGTTAAAACTTAAAATGAAGAGAAATTATTACGCATATGAAGGGGGTTATCGCCTCCTCAATATCTCGGTATTTCCGCTAAGTTTAAATTTTTTCCCATTCATATAAGAATGACTCCTGCAACAAAAGGGCCATTCCATTAGAATAATAACCTGTTTTAAAAGTTCTAATAAAAACTTTAGTGTAAAGAGCGAGGTATTGAGGAGGGGGCAACCCCATGGCCTACGTAATAATTTTTGTTCGTTTTAAGTTTTAATATTTCTCCTAACTTTCAGTAGAAAAAAATTTTTTTTTTTATTTAATGTCTTATCGTTTTTTAAATAATGCCGGGAAATCCGGCTCTCCCCCGCCCCCGTCTATGGAGAATTCCCTTACCCCAGGAAAAGATTATACCCTTACCCCTCCCCCCCCTTCCAGAAAAATCACCCTCCAAAATATGTCTGTATACTCCCTTATAACCAATTCCCAATTTGCCAAAAAAAAAAAATAAATAAATAAATAAACACGCATCCCTGATCTTTTTTCTGGTAAAATGCAAAATCCCACAATTTTGTATATAGGAGCTTGAAACCTCTAAACTAGGGTTCTCTGATATACTAAATCTGATGGTGCGATTTTAATTAAGATCATTTGATGCTTAGGGGTTGTTTCCCCTCTTTCAAAATTGGGCAAATATTCTTAGGCCCCTAACTTTCGATGGGTAACATTAAACTTGATGAATTTAATATATTATCCATTAGCATGAAAATTCGATTCTTTTGATGTATCTATCGTTATCATGACTGTTTCTTAGAGTCTCGGTTACTATTGAGCCACATCACTTCTTACTTACAGTTCGTTAGCACGAACTATTTGATGAATTGCCTTGTTTTGTGTTATTTTTCTTCAGTCTCAGTTGAACTGCCTCGAAGTAATGATTCAAGGGTTGCTTTAATTGCCTGTTTTTGCCTGTTTTTATACTGGTAAAACGGTTGCCCAGCCTTTGTTAACAGTTAGAAAAAACCGTCAACAGTTACTATTTTGTGAAGCAATTGTTTGGTATTATGAGGCTTCCGCAGTACTTAACTTACGTAAGAACTTACGTTATGAAGGTTTATGTAAAATGATGGGCACGGGGAAGCCTTAAGAGGGGGAAAAGGGGGTGGGAAAAGTACATCCAGAGATTTTATACGAAGAGCTGAACGAGTGCTATCCCACTTCAAAAACGAGCTTCTTTTATGTTTTTTAATGTTGTACCAAAATAATTTTAGTCCGGGGGGGGGGGCGGAAGATTATAGATATTAGTAAGATAATTTATGATTGGCCTACCAAAAAATACAAACTATCAGAAACAAGTTAACATACTCACAGACAATGGGTGAATCAATGTGAAAGTTGTATTGAAATATATCATAGAAGAAAAGAATGATAATTCTCTAGCAGAAACTTTTAAAGATGTACTCTAGCAAAGACGCAAAACAGCAAACAGAGAAAACTTTAATGGCTCCCTGTTTTTGATTATTTACGTATCGTGGTGACGCTTTCTAATTAAGTCATTTTGGAATTTAGTATAAAATTAAGACGCAAATACAAAAGTTTAGAAATACCACTTTTTATTAAGATAAGGAACATATCCTGGCAGGTGTAAGCTTAATAGGAAAATGGAGAAAATTGAGAAATCACCACTTCCTAGCTATGTAGTCAGTGGGCCGATAAGGTGTGGTTGATGAAATGTATAAAAGATACATTTTATGGGAATGGGGTGTGATATACTAATTTTATGCCGGACTGACCTCTGGTCCGTTGATTTAGAAATACCTGGGAATATTGTCGGATTATTGTAAGTGTCTAAGTATCTTATTGTATTATATCCTATTATAAATTTCTTATTCTTGTTGTCTCCCTTGGACCACCAGTCCCAGCAGAATATATATCTATTATAAAACCCTGTACTAGTGTATGTTAACTGAATAAAAGTACTGTGTTATAGCCAACCTCTCTACAATCTACATTACTCCCTGAATATACCCAGCTGGTACGCCTCATTAGTCAGGTCATTCCCTAGGGCACGGTACCAAAGTTTAGTTACCTTATGGCCATATTTTATCTCCCTTATAAAGGGAGTAAACAAAGGCATCAACAACAACTTCACCTTACAACCATAGAACCACTTTAAAACAGTTTTACCTAGTCTGGAGATTTTTTAGACATTTTAAGCAATAATTTTTCTTCTTGGAACAACAAAAACCTTGTTTGATCATAATTTCAAAAATGTCAGAAAAGTTGGCTCAATGGCCCCCTGGGAAAGTAGAAGATATTTTTAAAAAGGAAAAAAAAGGAAACTGAGAAATATTCCCATTTAAATCTTGGTAAAGATTAAACTCCTAATAACACTGGACCCCCTCCCCCCGAAAATTTCATGACAGTGCTCCTGTTCGCAGGAGTTTAACAGGGTTGTGTTCTATCCCTCTTTATATGGACAATTTTGATGGACTTGTTTCTATAGGAGCACAGAAAATGCAATGGAAAACACGGAATGGACTTAGATTATGCTGATGATTTAAGCATCCTAGATGAAAGTGTCAGCAAAATGAATTAACTTTTAAAGGTTGTGCCAGTTCAGGGTGCTAGAATAGGTTTGAAAATTAATTTTAAGAAAACTAATTCGCTAAAGCTAGAAACAAGTGAAGATGAAATGGTGACGTTGGGTAACAAAAAGATTGATCAAGTGAACAGCTTCACTCACCTAGGTGGCATTATTAGGAAAGACGGTGGGACCAGTAAAAAATTTAAAAGTAGTATAGCCAAGGCTCAGGGTGTTTTTTCACAGTTGAAAAATGTTTGGAAGAATAGGAAGATAAGTCTGCGAACCAAAAATAGAATATTGGACGCTATAGTGATGTCAGTGGTCAAATATGGCTCTGAAGCATGGGTGCTCCGAAAAGCGGATGAAGATTTGCTAGATGTTTTTCAGAGAAATTGCATACGGATTGTTCTGGGTACCCGGCTGACTGACCGTATATTTCAAACAGTAGGCTGTACGAAAAATGCGACTTTATCCCGCTTTCTAGGGCTATAATGAGAGAAAGGTTGAGATGGCTTGGGCACGTTCTGCGGATGAAGGATGATAAATTGTCGAAGATTGTCCTTTTTAGCCAACCGTCAAGGACTAAACGAAAGCAGGTCGTCCGCGGTCGGGGTGGGAGGATGTCATAAACCCAAGATTTGAGGGAAATGGGAATTTCCTGCGAGGTTGTACAGAAGGCTTTGAATAGATTGGGATGGAGGAGGGACGTGCGTAGCTGTGTTAGCCTCAGGCGGCTTGGTGCTACGGTTAGTTGTTAGTAGTAGTAGCTCCTGTTCGCAATGGATACACTAGCCAAACAATCGTCCACTCAGTCAAATCCGAGATTGAAAAAAAAAAAAAAAAAAACCGGATGGCTGTTTTTTTTTTTTTTTTAAATAAAGCAAGATATCAATATCAATAAACAAAACAACTTACTCTTATTGGCCAGTTCAATGCTAGATAGGAGTATGGAACTTGAACAGTAATCCACAATTTACTGTCAAGGAACGTGGATCCAGGAGTTCTGTTGAGAGATGGCGACACTGCTCGTCCTTCTTTTCGACTTTTCGACAAACCTGGATTGCTCAAATAAATTCTGTCGTCGCCATGTAAATACAAAGCTTGATCTACACTCTGAAAATCACACTAAAATGAGCAAAACACACAAACAACAGACTAGAACGTTGGAAATACGGTTTCCATAGTTTGATTTTTTCTGGTGCTTCCTAGAACAAGTGCCCTTCAAATTGAAAAACAAGGATTTTTTTTACAGAGGAGTTTTCGTTCGGAGGGGGGGGGGGAATTATCCAAATAATTGTTGGTTTCTTGGCTTGATTTCAAAAACGGTCATAAATTAAAATTTAAAAAAAGTTTTTTTAACTAAAAATAAGGAGCAACATCAAAACTTAAAACGAACACAAATTATTCTGTCTGAAAGGAGGCTACCCCTTCCCCATACCCCGCTCTTTACGCTAAAGTTTGTTTTTTTGTGTTCATTCTTTGAGAAAGAGTCCTGAAACACAGAACATGTCAACAAAATCTAAAACGGTTTGAAAAGACTATATCTGATTTTTTTCAAAAAGAGGGAGGAAAACGAGCATTGGCAGGCAAAATTACATAACAAACAAAACATAAAAAATAAACATAAATAACAATTGTATCAACATTCTTTTTTCTGTCACCGTTAAGTTTTATTAAAGGCCTATTCACAATAAGATTTTCCTAACAATAAGATTTAGCTAGCGCTAATTTCAGCCACTCAGATTTTCATATATTTTCTTGATTAGCTGAAAAATTCTATGACTTTTTATGAAAAATCTCTGATTGGCTCATATCCGCACTAGTTAAGTCTGGTTATTAGTCAAATTTCAGTGTCAATGGGCCATTTGAGGATAAAGACAATAGCAATAACAAACACTTGCAATCAATGACCGCTGTTATTTAGAGAGCGTCCATGTGCCTAAGCGTAATCTTTTCCGACATTAAATAAAAAAGAAATAAGTTTTTTCAACTAAAATTAAGAAGCAACATTAAAACTTATAACGAACAGATATTATTATGGATGTGAGGGGGGCTTCTCCTTCCTAAACCCTCGCTCTTTACGCTGAAGTCTTAAAGTTTTTAAATCAACGGCCCTTGTGTTTGAGTAGTCTTTCCTAAAGAATCAGGACAAAAAGTCAAACTTTTATACAGAATTAACAGAATAATTTTTGTTCGTTTTAGGTTTTATTATTGCTCCTTATTTTCAGTTGAAAACACATTTTTTATTTAGTTTCTTACTGTTCTTCAAATAATGCCATTAAATCCTTTCCCCTACCACCGTGTAACATTTCTTCTGAAAAATTCCCCCGTGAACTTTCCTTTCCAAGGACAATCCTCCCCCCTCCGTCCCCGTAAAAAATTATCCCCACAATTTTCCATACATTTCCCAAGAGTAATGTCAAATACTATATTAAAATAATACGGGCACATTGCGTAACTTACATCCCTTTCCCCAGGGACTATGGAGGGTCGTGTTATCACCAAAAGCATAATTATCGGACCTTTCAACTATGCTGAATCAAATGGTTATCTTAAAATTTTGATCAGACGTGTTTGGAGAAGAAATGGACATGGGGGGGGGGCTAATTGAACTCTATTTTTTGGTGACTTAAAAAGGGTATAAGAATTTTTAATTTCTGTTTGAATCAGTTACTTCTTATTTTCTAGGGCCTTTGGTTCGATATGACCACAGTTTATATAATTATCCAGTATGATCTTCCCCTATCTCACCCATTATAAAAACCCGGACCGAGGTGCGAGTGTTCCAGAGAACTTTTTTCCACATAGAAACACAAGCGGAATCAGATCTTTTCACGGATAGATAATTCAGACTGTGATCTAATCGGAAAAAAGTGGAAATCCGCTATTACGAATAATGCACTTTGTTGGAAACAATCGAAAACAGACTAACCCGCTAATGCAGAAAGAAGTAGGAGCAGCTTTTTGTTCGTACCGAGAATGAAGACCAGAAATGATCTGCGATAAACTTACTGGATAATTATATAAACTGTGGATATGACCAACCCTGGGAAAAAAAAAAACAACAAACAAATAAACACGCATCCGTGATCTTTGTTTTTCTAAAAATACAAAATGGGCTTGGTTGGAAGGCAAGCAGCCCTCCTCCCGAGCCCATTCATTTTTAAAACACATCCAGTTAAAATTTGGAGACAGCCATTTTATTCAGCATAGTAGAACGGTCCAGTAACTATGTCTCTAGAAATATTGGGTACCTCAACCCCCCAAAATTATGTAATTGGCCCATTATGCTTTAGAACTAAATGCTGCTTTAAAACTAAATCAAACAACACTGTTTGTATGGTTGCCAATAAGAAACCTCAGCAATATATTGAAAACGAATTGGGGTATTAAGTTGAAACTTTCAGGGCTAATGCTATTAATACTTCTGCTCTTACAATTTAAGTAAATCAAAAGAGTGTTAGTTTATCCAGGTTGTCAAAGTGCATTAACAGACGTTTTTGGAAATGATATTAAATTTGATTAGTCAGGTCAACTTGAGGAGATATAAAATTAAATTAAACAATACTATTTGTGTCAGGATTAAAAATTGTCGAAACGGTTTCTCCAAAATACAATGGATTCTTATAAAAAAAAAACCTAAAAGAGATAATTTTTTTCATGAAAAAGACTATGCCAATAAAAAACGAACAGAAATTAATTTGAAAAAGTTTTTTCCACAAAAAAAGGGTTTTTCAAAGAAAAGTAAAGAGCTTCATTAAGCCAAAAATGAGTACCTTAAGCGTAAAACTGCCACAACTCATCATCACTAAATAAACAAAACTCAATTTATATAAAAAAAAACACAGAAGTTACAATAAATGACCGAGTCAAACTGAAAAACGAGTAAAAATTAACATGAGTAGGGCTGACACCCCCTATGCCTTCTCAAGACCAGATTATAATTAGCACTTTACTGAAAACAAATACATTTTAAACGTTATCACTTTTTTACTTTAATAAATAAAAAATTGTTAAAATTTTAAGGAATATATATCTGAATATGTATATTGAGCTGACAATCCACGGTCAAATTTGTTTTTTTTTTTTCACTTAAAGCATGTGCCTAGTTTAAAAAAATAATTAAAAGCTAAAAAAGAAAATTAAAGTAAAAAGCAAAATTAAAAATGTAATTTAACAGAAACGTTTCAAAAGAGTTCAATTTCGATTCAATGGAAATCCTAAATAATAAATAATATTGCCAGGGACAGCACAGTTAATTTAAAAAAAATACGATAATAAAGACAAAATAAACATAATAGAAAATAAGAATAGCAAAAAGAAAAAAAAGGCAAAAAAAAAACTGTTCAAAGAACCCCACTCTAGTTACAATATCATATATATACCTCTAGAGTTTGAGCCGGTAACCCCTCGATATGCAGCCGAATGCTATACCACTGTGCTATGAGCTATGTAGACATTCCAATAACAAATTTGGTGTCGGTATTTTGAGAAATACGCAGCTTCGTGAAATAATCCCCCCTTCACGCTCACGTAAAGGGGGGAGGATCACGTGAGCATCTCCCTTCACGCTCACGGCTCCCGCAACAAGTAGCTGAACCGGTACCTAAAATTCAGTACCAGCACGACATATGCGTTACGCAAATAGTTTTGTTCCCTCGTTTGTCAATATTTTTAATACTACACTCATTCGTCAATGATTGTATATATTTATTTGTCTTGGCTGATTATACTTTTTATTCGCTGTTGACTTTAAAGGTTTTTTCCTTCAATTTGAACTTGGAGTTATTTTTTATTTACAGATAGTTGGATATTTCAATATATTAGGTTTTAGTTCGACTCTGTGATATTTCGAGTCAACATATAAATTTGTGTGACGATTTATAATAACTAAAATAGAGGATTTTAGAGCAATATTTGCTTCAAAAGAAAATGCTGTTAATCTTCACTACAAATTTGCTAAATGCGTTAATTTTAAATCAACTCTTAAATAAGACCATCAAGAATTGTCAGAGTGATCAATAGTTGTATAAGAAAATTTTATCAGTCTTATAAGCAGTGCTTATATGGCTGATATTTTTATTAGTAGTGCATCTTTTATTATGACAGGAACTGCCACTGATCGGCGTGACCGTGCAAGGCGCTTGACAATAAAATCATTTGAGTTTGAATTTGAAACAAGTACTGTATATGTGAATATGGACAACTTACAAACTGGGCGAATGGGCAACAATATGGGCAACTTATGGGCAACTACAAATTTCACTACTTACAAAAATGGCATCGGCATAACCTGTAATTTAACTGAAACACTTTCAAAAAGCTAAATTTCGATGAAAATGCAAAATAGTAAATAATAATTCCAAAGGGAGAATAGTTAATGTAAAAAAAATAGGATTATGAAGACAAAATAATTAAAGACGATATAAATAGGAAAAAGAGAAAAAAGGAACTCGCTGTTCAGAAAAAAAACAACCTTCAGTTACAAGGTCATATACAAGAAAAACTACTAACCGCACAAGAATTGTATGTATAAGGACTTTTAACAAAGGATATTTGATACAAGGACCCTTCCTCTAAGTTCAGATCTGTCCCATCATTTTGCTTTTTATTTGTAAACCACAGTTGATATCCATCGATCGCCCATTCCTAAAAGCAAACATTAACTAATAAGTAGAGTCCGCAAAAATATGCGTAATATAAATTTGAATTAACACATAGTAAAATAGAACATAGAACATAAAATAGAAAATAGAAATAGAAAATAAAATAGAAATAGAAAATAGAACATAGAAAATAGAACATAGGACAAATATAAAAAAGGTATGGTAAGTAAATATAGAGGTATAGCAAGAACTGAGTTTTATTTCTCGAGAACCAGCTTTCGAAATTTATTATTTTCCTGTTCATTGAAAAATCGGCTTTGACATGATTCTAATTTTTGAAGTAAGACAGAGGTACGGTACCCTTTATTCCTTTTAAATACTAAACTATTTTGGTTAAGACTGAAGAGTGGAATTATTGCTAAAGTGTAAAAAAAAAATGTACATTGATTTCTGAATAAAATCAACTTGATGGAAGTGATGAAAAACTTGAGAACCCTGGCTAATTAGTAAAACCAAAACAGATAGTCTCTGTGAGAGGCAAAGCTGACAAATCTTTTTCTATAATTGTAGAAAAATTATTCATTTCACTTGTTGATAGACAGTCTATCATCCATCCTAGGGTAGAACAAAGGTAGTAAGGCCCAAAGTTGGAAAAATGTCCAGTTTAAATGCTAAAATCCAGGCGTTAACATGTGACTCTCAGCTGTGACTCTCGCCAGCTGTAAGGGTTTGAATCACGAAGAGTGACTTGTAAGTAAGAATCGACACACATGTTTATCTCCAGGGGGAGGGATTAGATTATCAACTGCTTATTGTTGGTGTACTATATATACATCTAAGGATAAGAATCTATCACTGAGAATAACTTGTAATCAAAAATCGCAGGGCGCGTTCATCTTCAGGTGGCTAGGGGTTACATACTTTTTCTAATCGGTCTATCTAGTATTCATTCCAATACATTTCAGAGTAGGAAAACGTGTCTTCATACAAGTGGTAACTCAATGATTATCAGTAATACAGGAATGCAATGATATATATTTGGAATTATTAGTAAAATGTTTGTGTGAAAATCTCAGCGATAGAAACAGAACCAATTTTTTCAGAGCCAAACAGAACCAAATGCTTTATATTTAGAAATAATAATACAGATTATTTTAAATTTGTCTTAGTACAAAGTAACAAGGAATCAGCTGGAATACGTGATGAATCTTATAATTCAAAATATTGATTGGGCGTCAGGAAACAGAGAATAAAGTTAAATCTAAGTAGAAAGCAGAATTCAGAATTTAAAGAAATAAAGTAGAAAATAAAATTTGAAAAATAAAATGAAAAGTGGAAAAAAAACTGGAGAGCATGTTGATAAAAAGCAGAAAAATACAACGTAAAATGCAAATTTTATCTCTACCATCAGCAGCCAATTAAAATCAAATTCAGAGATTCAGAATTCGAAGAAATAAAATAAACCGTGGCTAAAAAAAAAATAATCATGTTGATAAAAATCAGGAAAATTCAAATTAGAAGGCTAAATGCTATCTCTAGGACCAGCAGCCAGCCATATTCAGAAATGCAGAACTTGAAGAAATAAAATGAGAAATAAAATGAAAAATGGCTGTAAAAAAGTAAATTTAAGCAGAGTATTAATTATGAAGAAAAGAAATGAACGACTCACCATACTGTCAATTACAAAATTGAAATTGGTTTGATGAACGTCAGGAGCCGCCTCCCAGGCAAGAGATGAAAACAAAAGACTTCCAAAAGTAGACCATACTGAAAGTCCAAATTTACTCCAGGCCACCGCCATCACAGCACCATCCGGTGACCATTTTACACAACTGACCTCACCGGGACTGCCAGGGTAATTGCGACTGGATAAAATAGTACTATGGGATAGCTGCAATCCTCCTGTTGAATCATCTATAGTGTATATGTAGCACTGAGACCTATGACAAGAAATATATTGAAAAATTGGATAATCAATTGTATCAAAAATGAAACATTCAGCATTCAAGTGAACTAAGTCAAAAGAGAAATCCAAATGTGAGATGGCACTAGTGGTTGGTAGCGCTGACAACTTTCTCGTAGTACCTCAGAAAATAGTGCGCCATGTTAATAACTTCCAACAAATAGGGGCCTACTGATGCTAATTTTAGTCATCACGCAGCCAATGGCCGTCCTAAAAAGTGCCTAGTCATGAGGAGTGGTATTTTTTAGACTATACTGCCAACCTTGGATGGACTGAAATTAGATGGGACTGCAAAAATTTAACTAGCAATATCTAGAACCCTATTAAAGAACTGTTTTCAACATGACTGTCATTCAACATGACACAACGACCATAAGGGTGAAATGATCATTCTTATTGAAGCTTTAACATACTAGAGATTCAGATAAATTTCTGTGATGAAAAGGCTTTATTAACCATATTATGAATGAAGATAATATATACAGTATCAACTTATTCATATAATATCAAATGAATTAACTAATATCAATGAAGAAACCCTGTTCAAAAGCTGAAGAGTCAAACAGTAAACTAAGTACATTTTACCGTACTTCGGATGCTCAAAGAAGTACCTAGGGAACTGAAGCCTCCGCTTCATAGAATTATCATGTTGTAAAAAAAGCGTCTTAAATGCAATAATTTTTTTTTATAATTTTTTAATTTGATCTAGTCAATTTTTGCTTTAAACAAATAAATTCAAAGTAAAAGACAAAGATTTACAAAATAAAAACTTGTAATTTTAATATATATAGATTTTATGTAATAACATATATGTGTAATTTTAGAAGCTTCTAATTCATTCTATATTGCTGTTAATTAAAAAAGAAACTTTCCGAAAAATAATTTTTTCAAAGAAAAGTAAAGGTCATTTTAAACTTAAGCTCTGCAGATACAAATATCTGTTAAAATTCAAACTCAAAACGACCAGAAACTACTATTAAAGCATAAATGAAGCCAAAACGAACAGAAATTAAATAAACAATCATAGCAAAAAACATACAAACAGTAATAACATAAATGAATAAATAGATATTAAAAGGAGTAATGTTTAGATTGAATATGAAAATCAAGCTTAAAACGAAAAAAAAATATTTTGCTATTGAAGCATAAAAAGAACTTAAAACGAACAGAAATTAAAAAAACAATCAATGCAAACAAACATTCAATAGATATTAATGTAAAGGAATAAATAAAACTTAAAATAAGTGAAACTTAAATTAAATATGTAAATCAAGCTTGAAACGAACAAAAATCACTACAAACAAGAGTTTGGATATCGCCTCCTTCTCTCACAGTAAAACTCTAAAACCTACTGCGTCGTTGGTGCTTTACTGAAAACCAATTTTATTACAAGTTTTTTCTTTTGTACTTAGTATTGAAAATAAAAACTAAAATTATAGTAAAACTTTGAACTGATGAGCTTTCAGCAATTAATATCATTATACATCAAATATTCAGCTTAATTTATTAGTTCTTTCTAAAGTTGTTCAAGACGATTATAGTTTCACTACAAACAAGAGTTTAAATACTGCCCCCTTCCTTAATTGTAAATAAAAACCAAAAGCCTACTGCGTCATTGACGCTTAACTGAAAACGAATTATATTACAAATAATTTCTTTTCCAGCTCTTACAGCATTGAAACTGAACATCAAATATTCAATTTGATGTTGTTTATACTTGTCAAGACTGTTCAAGACGCATATAATTTTCAGTGAAACACAAATGACGAGGTAGATTTTAGACTTTTACTGTGAGAGAACGAGGCGACACTCAAACACTTGTTCGTAGTGATTTTTGTTCGTTTCGAGCTTGACTTGCATATTCAATTTAAGTTTCACTTATTTTAAGATTTATTTATTCATTTACATTAGTATCTATTGTACGTTTGTTTGCATTGATTGTTTATTTAATTTCTGTTCGTTTTAAGTTTCATTTATACTTCAATAGCAATTTCTTTTTTCGTTTTAAGCTTGATTTTCATATTTAATCTAAACATTACTCCCTTTAAAATCTATTTATTCATTTATATGATTACTTGTTGTATGTTTTTTGCTATGATTCTTTATTTAATTTCTGTTCCTTTTGGGTTTCCTTTATTCTTTAATAGTAATTTCTGGTCGTTTTGAGTATGAATTTTAACAGGTATTTATATCTGCTGAGCTTAAGTTTAAAATGGCCTTTACCTTTCTTTGAAAAACTTATTTTTCGGATTCTATTCTTTTAATTAATTTTTGTTCATTTTTTATTGCAAAAAGTTTCAAGTTTTAAAAATCCCTTATTTCAAAATCGGACTTATTTTTAAAAATGAAATGTTCACCAGAGTATCAAAAATGGTATCAAAGTGAAAAAATGGGTTTGTGTCCACCTCGGAGTTTTTATTATCTGATGTTTGAACTATTTTTAACAAAATGGCTATCTAAAAATTTTTATCGGATGGGTTTGAGGAAAAATGGCGTGGGGGGGCTAATTTTTCTTCAGTCTCTTTTGAATCTTTAAAACTGAACTAGAACTTTCTATTTTCAATCAAATGAACCCTCTCTGAAGTTTATACGAGCATCCCTTCTATAAGAACCATTTATATCCCCAGAGTATAACTGAGAACGCCTGTCCCTGGGCCCTGGGAGTTGCGTCGACCAAAGAGATTTAATATCTGATGTTTGAACTATTTTTAACAAAGCAGTCATCTCAAATTTTTATCGGATGGGTTTATCCATCCAATAAACCCAAAGGCTTGGAATGCGGGAGGGGCTAGTTGCCCTTCGATCTTTTTTTACTCTGAGAAAAATGAACTAGAACTTTTAATTTTCAATCAAATGAGCCCTCTCTGAAGTTTATACGAGCATCCCTTTCATAAGAACCATATACGGCCCCAGGACATAACTTACAATGCCTGCCCCCCTGTGGCCTGGGGGGTTGTGTCGACACCGGACTTTTTGTTATCTGACCTTTGAACTATTTTAACAAAATGGATATCTCAATATTTGTATCGGATGGGTTTGGGGAAAAATGGTGTATCTGGGGGGAGGGGCTAGTTGCCCTCGGATATCTTTTGACTCTTAAAAAGTGAACTAGAACTTTCAATTTCCACTCAAATGAGCCCTCTCTGAAGTTTATAAGAGCATCCTTTCATAAGAACCATACACGCACCCAGGACAACACTTACAACGCCTACCCCCCAGGCCCTGGGGGTTGTGTTGACACTGGAGTTTATGTTATCTAATGTTTGAATAATTTTCAAAAAACTGGATATCTCCATATTTGTAGCGGACGGGTTTGGGAAAAAAGGGCATGGGGGGGGCTAGTTGCCCTTAACCCTCTTGACTCTTAAAAAGTGAACTAAAACTTTCAATTTCCAGTAAAATGAGCCCTCTATGAAGTTTATACGAGCATCCCTTTCATGAGAACCATACATGCCTTTAGGGCATAACTTAGAACACCTTCCCCCGGGCCCTCGGGGGTTGTATTGACACCAGAGCTTTTCTTATCCGACCTTTGAACTATTTTTAACAAAATGTCTGTCTCAAAATTTTCATCAGATGGGTTTGGAAAACGACGGCGTGGTGGGGGGGGGGTGCTAGTAACCCTTGGATCTCTTTTGAACCTTAAAAAGTGAGCTCGAACTTTCAGTTTCCAATCAACTTAACCCTCTCTTAAGTTTATACGAGCATCACTTTCATTAGAACCATATATGCCCCAGGGCGTAGCTTACAACGCCTGTCCCCGGGCCCAGGGGAGTTGTTTCGACACCTGAATTTTTGTTATCTGACTTTTGAACAATTTTTAACTTAATGGCTATCTAAATTTTTGTATTGGATACACTCGGGAAAAATAGGGCGTGGGGGGGTCCAATCACCCTCCAATCTCTTTTGACTCTCAAAAACTGAATTAGAACTTTCCATTTCCAATCAAATGAGCCCTCTCTGAAGTTTTTACGAGCATTCCTTCCATAAGAACCATATATTCCCCCAGGGCATAACTTACAACTCCTGTCCTCGGGCCCTGGAGGGCTGTGTCAACCCCTGAGTTTTCGTTATATGGTCATTGAACTGTTTGTTTTTAATAGCTATCTCAAATTTCTTATCAGATGGGTTTGAGAAAAAAGGGCGTGGATGGAGGGGGGTGGGGGGCTAGCTGTCCTTCAATCCCTTTCGACTCTTAAAAAGTGAACTTTCCACTTTGATTTCCAATCAAATGAGCTCTCTTTGAAGTTTATACGAGCATCCCTTCCACAAGAACCATAAATGCCCCCAGGGTATAACTGACAACGCCTGCCTCCGGGCCCAGGGGGGTTGTGTCGACACCGGAGTTTTTGTTATATAATCTTTGAACTATTTTTAACAAAAAAAGCTATCTCAAAATTTATGGGGGGGCTGGTTACCCTCCGATATCTTTTGACGCTTAAAAAGTGAACTAGAACTTTCTATTTCCAATCAGATGAACCCTCTCTGAAATTTATACGAGCATTCCTTCTATAAGAACTATGTATGTCCCCAGGGCATAACTTATAACCCCATGCCCTGAAGACTGTGCGGGGAGTGTCCTAATCAAAGATCTATTTCCAGAACTTTCAACTACGCTGAACAAAATGGCCATCTCAAAATTTTGATTGGATGTGTTTGGGAAAATGGTGGGCGTAGAAGGGGTGTTAGTTGCCTTCCAATCACTTTCAACTATTAAAAAGGGCACTAGCCATTTACATTTCCAATCGAATGAGCCCATTTTGAAGTTTCTACGATAACACTTTCTATAAGAACCTTATGTGCCCCCAGGGCATAATTTATAACCCTTGCCCTGAGGGATGTAAGGCGAGGGGGGGGAGTCGTCGTCCTCAAAGACCTAATTTCCAGAATTTTCAACTACGCTGAACAAAATGGGTATCTCAAAATTTTGATTGCATTTGTTTGTGCAAAAGGTGGGCGTGAGAGGGGGGTTAGTTGCCCTCCAATTACTTCCGACTATTAAAAAGGGCACTAGCCCTTTGAATTTCCAATCGAATGAGCCCTTTTTGAAGTTTCGACGACAAAGCTTTCTATAAAAAGCTTATATGCCCCCAGGGCTAAACTTACAACCCTTACCCTGAGAGCTTTGGGGGGAGTGTCCTTTTCAAAAACATAATTTCTATCTGGAAATCAACTACGTAGAACAAAATGGCTATATCGAAATTTTGATTGGATGTGTTTGGGAAAATGGTGGGCGTGGAAGGGGTGTTAGTTGCCTTCCAATCCCTTTTGACCCTTAAAAAGGCACTACAACTCTCGATTTCCAATCGAATGAGCCCCCTCCGAAGTTTATGTGACGACCCCTTCCATACAAAGTGCCTCTGGGAAAAAAAAATGATAAAACATTGGAGCCATATGGCCTTTACTATAGGCAACGCTATAGCGTTACCTCTGATACAAATGTGTAAGTTAAAATAAGTGAATACTACATAAAAGTAGGCGAAACTACTAGCCTCATCCCCACCACTCCAAAAAAGTTTTATACGTAGCCCCTTAGGCAAATTACCAGACAAGCAATAAAACGTTTCCGCGTTGCTCTAGGTGCAATAACAAATTTAAAGAGTACAATGATTAATACCAAGAAAATTCACAATCTGCTTGATTTTCTGTTTTGTTATTGTTTTAGCAAACTTACCCCTCCCCCCTTAAAGAAATCTTGAAAATAAATAAATTCTTGGCTGGTTTATATTTCGAGAATGAACTGAAATAAAGGTTCTAATACATTTTTGAAATATTAGCGATTTTTACATTAACCCTTTTTCCATTCTTTTTATCAAGTTACCCCTTGAGATGAATAAAAAAAAAACCTTTGAAAAAAAAAATGGTAAGAGGGTCGGCATGCGTTACTGATAATAGAAGATACATAACCATGAAGCAAAATTCCTTAAATAAAGTAGATTCCAAAAACATAAACTAAGAAAAAAGAAAGTCAAAAGAAAAAAAAAATCATAACAACACAAAGCCACCTTAGGCCAACACGCCACTAAGCTGCGTCAGTTTTTTAGATATATTTACAACAAGGGTCACAACTTCTCAAGAGAGGCTTTGCCAGAGGTAAGTTCAAACCGCAGCCCACACAATTTCCAAGTTCTTTCTAGAGAATTTACAGAATATCCGCTCCTCGGTCAAAAGGTAGCACTGCACAACGCTGCAGTGTCAAATAAACATAGCGTGAAGTAGGCATGGCCATATCCAACGGTGAGTACCTGGTTTGACCTCCCCTCCCCCACAAAAAAATAAAAAACTGTCCAGATTGCATAAAAGTAGCTAAAATACATGTACATGAGAAGATTTCTTTTTAACCCCCCCCCGCCCGAATAAGAATCCTGGATACGAACCTAGACGGAGTTTTACTCAAAACAGATCTAATAGCCAGTATGACAACCACATAAAATGGTTTACCATACCCTTTTCCAGAGTGAGGATTTTGCTACAAGACAGCAACGAAGGACCCTCCTCACGGAAACTGCAAAGTTGTTCCCTAACTGTACTTTTTGTCAGGAGCCATGAACAGGGTGGGGCTGAGAGCGAGTATTCTCCTCATGTGGCTTACCGCTAAAACAGGTTTGTAGTATATTCAAGTTATATAAAAGAAATGATAAATATCTTCCAGAACCAATAGCTTTACTTAGGGCGCCGAATCAACATTTCGGTTGCTGAAAATTATGCGAGTTAAGGAGCTTTATATTTATAAAAATGAAAATGAAATTAAAAAAAAATACCAAGAAGACCAATACTTGGGCTTGTATAGGACACTCCGAATATATAACGAGAAGATAAGATTTATTCATTATGAAATAGACATACATTAAATTTTACTATTTCCCCAAAGGCTCGTTAGCTTGTAAAAAAAGGGGGAAGACAAACGAGTCACTTACTCAGAAAAAAAATGACCACTTACTCACGGAGAGAAGAGCAAACAGAAGCAGATAAAAATAGCTAAATAGATTGAATAGATTAAATTAATTAAGTGGATTAAATAGACTCCAATAAAATAATAACGTATAAGAAAAATAAATAGATACAAATATATTCTAAGAGGCCAAACAAATTTAACAGTTTTTTTTTAACAAGCTGAAAAAGTGGCACCTTCGAGCTGATTCAGGCAACTTATTCCATACATTATGACTCGCCATTAAAGATTTAAAATTTAACCTTACACATGGAGCATAAGGAACTTGAATGGGATTTTTTATATTGCGAATATGATAATTATTTTTATCAAAGGTAAAAGACAGTGGAACACATAGGGACTGAGGAGGTCGCCATGAAGCTGAGAAAGTAAAACATGCACACGAACGAATATACAGTGATTCGATACCGTGTAAAGTGATAACTCCTGAACGATTAGTTTCCTGAATGAGGTTTCTAGCTTTATTATGAACCTTATAAAGTAGATTTAACAGAGACGGAAAGGTTGACATCCATACTATTGGACAGTAACAAATGTAAGATTGGATCAAGCAGTGAAAAAGGATCTTCAAAATTGATCCAGGAAAAGTAAGTTGAAGCTTCCTTAAAATACCGAGACTCTTGCATATCTACATTTTAATCAAATCAATGTGCCTATCTTATGAGTAAAATTTATAACATATAACAGTAATGTTTGAAGATGTATCACGGGTTCATAAACTAATCAAAACTATGTATATATATATATATATATATATATATATCGTATATATATATATATATATATATATATATATATATATATATATATATATATATATATATATATATTTTCAAAACTAATAAAAACATATATATGATCAAGCTAAACTGTTAAAAATGCTTAGTCTACGTACGTTGTTGATCCACATGCTATAAGTCTGTATCTATGGTTCATAGAAGTACAGGTAACATCATCCCTTGGTATCCAAAGACATATCAACTCTTTTGGGTGGTAAAAAAGACTAGCTGATGTCAACAGAGCACAACGACCATTGTTGAAAACCAAGGCATACCCTCCAATAAGCGCAGAATACTCGAGATTCTTGGCATAAATTGTAGGTTCAGATGGCAAAAATGCTGGAATAATATACTCAGGGTAAAATTATGAATGAATGAACGAATAAGTAAAAGATTTATTTTAAACGACTGCTCACAAGCTCGAATGTCCGAATTTGCAGTCTCGCCAAATAAATATAGATATTAGAAATAATACGGCCACGGGCTGAATGAAATACTGTCATACTGTATACTCTTGACTCTAAAAATCAGGCAAGATAATTTAACTGCACAAGATTGTTGCCGGTAATACTAAGGAAAATTAAGAGAGAAAAACAAAGAGAGACAAATTATTATTTATCAATACTTATTTGTTTGTACCGCTTGACAAGTGAGAGTATAAATGATTTCCTCCAGCAGTCATGGATACAAATCATAGGGCCAAGAACAAACTAGTGTATTTACTAGGATTAGGCAGGAGTAAAATCTGGCCTTGGCATCTGCATTTTAAGCCACCAACGAGGCCATTTTCTGTGTGGGTGGACTTCAATGTATTATCTTAATGCTTTTAAAGGAAACAAATATATTGTTCTCGAGGTTTTTGTAATAGTGTTATGGTCAAGAATTTCAATAAACATGAAAATAGTACTTTTGCATAATCCTAGAGACACACGGCAATATCATCAGTCGGTATATTTACACTAGTTTTTATGTTTTATGATATACGAGGCAAAAAGATTTTCATTGGAACTCATTTCGAAAAAAAAAAATGGCGTTGAAAATTTTCCAAAAATTGTACCAACTTTCCCAAGAAAGTTGGGTCGAAAAAAAATAAGAACAATGATAAACCAAAGTTGATACATAAAATTGGATGCTCAGAAGAAATTCCATCAAGAAATCCAAATTGACTGGAGTTGAAAACCGAATTTTATTAAAGAAAAAACCTACTTAAAAAGGAATCTAAAACTCTTCAAACAATTTGCATATAACCAGGAAGAATTGAAATAGGCCAAAAAATATTTAAATCATTCTCATCACCACCTTTATATATATATTATTTATATTACAGCCTTCACTAATTTACTTAACTTCTTTTAAATAATCGCATATAAAGTGGGGAAAACCAACCCCAAATAAGGGGAGCTTACGGTTAAAAAAAATTCCCACGAAAACATCTGAATTTCCGATGCTAGGTGAGGCAAAAAACGCCTGGTTCTGCTGCAAGCAATGAGGAAATTAATTTTGGAGAAGATTCGAATAAGGAATTCGAAGATTCGAATATTCAAAAAGTTCGAATAACCAATTTTTTTTTCAGGTTTTTTAGAAAGGTCAGTATCGATTTTTATTTTATTTTTCCCCTTTAATTGTGCCTCGCTTTAAATCTCTAGCCGTCCTAGCCGAGGATTAGCATGCTAGGCTTGAACCTTTTGTCAGTGGATCGACAGTGGAGGACAGTGGATCGGCAGTGGAGGACAGTGGATCGAGTCCAGGTCTTACTGGTTATTTGGTTTGGACCAGGGGTCAGTGGCGTGAAAGCTTAGGCAGAGTAAAGCCAGCTCTAAATGGGTACCTGGAAAAACATGGGGAAGGTAAACAGGAATGGTCTGCGAAAGAAGAGGATGGCTAGTCCCCAGCCCCTCATCGCAGTTCCTGGATGAGGGGCCATGAAAAGGAGATCATCACCGCTTGTAGGGACTGTAAAGTCCCAATGCCGTTTTTTTTTAAGATTCGAATATCAAACAGATCGTGGTAACGAACTGTACATAAGGAGCGACCCGGCTCAATAGTAACCGAAACTCTAAGAAATGGATACCATTTTGATATCTGCAGATACATAAAAAGAATCAGGTTCTCATGGTTGTTCAACACATATAGGTGTAATCTAATGAAGTCTTACGCTTTAAATATTCTGAGCCTGAAAAAATTAATCTTATTTTCGAAAAAAAGGGGGAAACTCCAGCTAAAAGTGATAGAATCTTAATGAAAATCAAACCATCATATTCAGCGTATCAGAGAACCCTACTGTAGAGGTTTCAAGCTCCTACCTAAAACATGTGGAATTTTATATTTTTTTGCCAGAAGAAAGATCACGGATGCTTGTTTATTTGTTTGTTTATTTTGTTTTTGTTTTTTTTTCCAGGGGTGATCGTATCGATCCAGTGGTCCTAAAATATCGCAAGAGGGCTCATTCAAACAGAAATTGTAAGTTTTAGTGCGCTTTTCAAGTGACCAAAAAATTGGAGGGTAACTAGGCCCCCTCCCGCGCTCACTTTTTTCCTAAAGTCACCCGATCAAAATTTTGCGATAGCAATTTTGTTCAGCGTAGTCGAAAACCTAATAAATATGTCTTTGAGGATGACTTAATCCCCCAGAGTCCCCGGGGGAAGGGCTCCAAGTTAGGAACTTTGCCCACTGTTTGCATGTAGTATTTGTTACTTGGAAATATGCAGACATATCCAGGAGGGATTTCTTCTGGTGGGCAGGGGGGTCGAAGGAGGAAGCTACGTGGGAGGATATTTCCATGGAGAATATTGTCATGGGGAAAGGGACACCTATATGACGGGGGCCGCCGGATTTCCCAGCGTTATTTAAAAAAAGATCAGAAATTAGATAAAAAAACAAGTTTTTTCAATTAAAAGTAAGGAGCAACATTAAAAATTAAAAGGAACAGAAACTATTACGTACATGAGGGGTTCTCCCCTAGTCAATACCTCGCTCTTTACGCTAAAGTTTTTTTGTACTTTCAAAAAAGCTATCTATTCTAATTAAACCGCCTTTGTGATTTAGGGTCATTCTTAAAGAATTGGAACAAAATTCGAGATTTAGCGTAAAGAGCGAGGTATTGGCTAGGGGGAGAACCCGTCATTTACGTAATAAAAATATACGAATATAGAAGTTCGTTACGTAAGTTATTTCGTAAGTTACGTCAGATCAAAATTTAGAGAATGCCATTTAGCCAAAAAAAGTAAAATTAATGTGCAATTTCATTTTAATTATTCATGTACGGCGAGCCAAAATCAAAGCTGCATTAGTTCAAAAACGTTCAGAAATTAAATAAAAAAAACAAGTTTTATTAACTGAAAGTAAAGAGCGACATTAAAACTTAAAACGAACAGAAACTATTCCGTATATGGAAGAGGCTGTCCCCTCCTGAACGCCTTGCTCTTTATGCTAAGGTTTTTCATTGTTTTAACAAATAGAGTTATGAGAAACAGTCAAACTTTAGCGTAAAGAGAGAGGCATTGAGGAGGGGACAGCCCCTTCCATATACGGAATAATTTCTGTTCGTTTTAAGTTTTAATGTCGCTCCTTACTTTCAGTTAAAAAAAAAAAAAAAAAATTTTATTTAATATATATAGAAGTTAATTAAACGACATTCTCACATATGAATTTAAAGGCTGCTTACATTTATAACCACTTCGTTATATTTCACAAAAAAGAACACTATATTTCATATTTTACTCTATTTTATTCCTATTTTTGCGAAACACATATTGTATATTTTACACAGCATAGTTTATTTAGAGATACTTTGAAATCCCAAAAATTAATTTCTATAAGACAAGTTTCATTAATAAGAAAAAAAACCCTCAAACAAGCTAGATGTCTGCTAGCATGTTGCTATATTTTATTCCGATAATATCTGGTATCTAATAAGGTAATAAATCCATAGTCAAGGCAAACAGCTATAAACCATGAAAGGGATCGGCCGCAGTCACTTTTTTCACTTTTGTCACTTTTTTTACGACGTGTCACTTTTTGTCACGTTTTCATTGAATTTGTCACTAAAGTCTTTTTTTTATTCATGTTTAGAGCTTTATTTTTTAGCAATTTAGTGAACTAACGGAAGGTTGGACATTCAAGTTCCTAGAAAAGGCAAGTTCACTCTTGATAAATAATCCTTCCGTAGCTGCTCATAGGCCTCCGTTCACGGAGTGTCCCCCCAAATTGGCTGCTCAGAAGATGGACATTTTGACCGAGATTTTCAAGTTATGTTTCCAGCATTTGCTTTTCTTTTTGTGTTTGGCTGTTGCTTCCAGAGGGTACAAATTAAGACCAAAAGTTTAGGGGACGTCAAAACGTAAGAAAGAATAAGCGTCTTTCGTCGGTTTTATGAGTTTATTCTTGTTTGCATAAATATAGGAGTTGGTGAGAAGGCTTTCTAAATCAGTTCTAACACCTGTTCTTTTTTCAGGTCTCTTTGAGTGATGGGTAAGACGAAACTTTCGGAAAACTGGTTTGGTAGGGAAGACGGTACTGGACGCATAGTCCAAGAATGGCTTGTCAAGATTAGTGATGGTGACAGTTCATTATACTGCAAAATATGCAAAAAAGAAACTCAGCTGTCAAAAAGGATTTCAAACTCTTCTCCAACGTGCCACCAAAAAGGAACACAAGACGAACGCGTCTACTGTGCTAAACACACTTCAACTTATATCCACTGGATCAACTTCAACCAAAAACAAGTCAAGCTGGAAATGCTGTACCAGAGAAGAAGCTTGAGATGTTCTGTGAGAGATATGCGGCTTCAAAGGCAGAAATAATATGGGTCTTGAAGATCATAGCCAGTTCTTTTGATCCGTCTTCGTGTGATTGTGTTGGCGATTTCTTTTGAACTATGTTCCCGGTTGCTGTCCCGGAAGTCTTCTCGTTAAATGCTATAAAAATGACCTAGGTGTTTACAGAGGCAATATATACTTATTTTAGGGAAATTTTAGTTGAAGACATCCAGATGTCTAACTTTTTACTGGAATATGATGAGACCACAAACAATTCTGGGGTGAAAGAGCTCCACATAAGGGTCTAGTACTGGTCGAAGGGGCAAAAACTAGTTATAAATAGCGACAAAGACTACACTACCTTTCCATCATAAACATCAACAACAAGAAGAGCAATAGGGATTTCTATTTAGTTTTTCCTCCTTCAAAAATTTAAACAAAAATTTTCAGTTTAATGGTCGTATTTTATCGTAAGTCTATTTTATTTCATATGTTTATGTTTTACTGAGGACGGCCTTCGGACATAGGGTCGAAACATTTATTCAAATGTAGAATTCCACTGTCTTGCGAAAAGAATTCCCTATTTTTATTCTTGTTGTTAATGTTTGAAAACTAGTTATTATTCGGCATCTTAGAACACATTATCTAGGACATGCTACTAGTGAGGATCTGAGCAAGAAGATGAAGTACATAGAAGTACATAGAAGTACATCTCCAGTACATAGAAGATGAAGGACTTCCACCTGAGAGACTGTTGATGCTTGTGAGCGATGGTTGAGCTGTCAATAAGAAAGTTTGGTCAATCGTTGACTTGGCAAAGGAAAAGCGGTATTCAAAAGATCTTTAAAATATCGGTACCTGCAACATCCACACAGTGCATAATGCGTTCCGAAAAGAACTACAGGAACTTGGAGAGAAATGTTCTGATATGATAATTGCCGTTTAAAATTTCTTCCGCGGATGGTCTGCTTATTGTGCCGATTTTAGTCAGTGCCATCTAAAAGTTAAGGCTCCGTGACGTAAGTTCCTAAAGCAGGTCACCACTAGGTGGCTTACCACAGGAGAATCTGCAAATCAATTGACCAAGCAATGGCCTGCACTGATTGAATATTTTCTAGAATTCGTACCAAATAAAGTGCTTAAAGCACTTTATTTCAAATTGGAAGTATCCGAAAATTGTCAGTTGACTAAGAAAGCCAACAATGAAAGCTGAAATCGAGTTTGTTGTGAGTTCTGTATTTGTGAGCCTGTTGTGAGTCACTGTATTCACCGGAGTGTTTCAACAACAAGAGCCGTTGATCCATGTGCTGAATTTTGAGTTGCATCGTTTATGTACAGTTCTTGCGGCAAATTCGCAAAATCGATACTTCAAAATCAAAAAAGCCACAGAACGAAAGTTATTTCGGGAAAACTAATGTTAGCTCCAGTTATCGGAATACCAAGACCTGTCCATCCGCGTTTGAAAAAAAAAAAACCTAATTTACCTAGAAAAAAGGTTACCTCTTGGGCATGAAAAAAAAATAATACGTCATGACAATTTTGGGAATTATTTCTAAGAGAACGAAGCAATGTCGTATATTGAAAAGTTCGTATTGTCTTGAGCCACAGGATACTTTTCTTAGTATTGCTCAAATAAATTACAAAAACCAGCGAATCAAAAATTTTATGAAACAGTACAACAATTCGAAACTGGCAACTGAGATCGACTTTTCTAGAATTATTTCTAAAAAATCTAGATGAAGATATGAAATTTTGCTATATGATTCTCAAAGAGATAATTGATGTTCTGCAGAAGTGCGACATAAAATTGTCCTGAAAAAGTTTCTTTTTCCCAGCTAAGGTGGGTTGTGTTGACACCATGTACAACATGAGAAAAAAAAAAAAAACTCTTTTCTGGAAAACAACTGAAAATTTTAAAAGCTTCACGAAAACTTTTTCTGTCCCATTTCACGATTCCCATTAGCAGGGAAAAATTCGAGTTTGTATGTCATATCGCTCCGGAGCTACAAATCGCTGATTACCAGAAAAAAACAAGAAAACAGCTGCCGAAGTAACATTGTTGCGGAGCAACAAAATGAACTTTTTGCTAGTAAATAAAGCCAGCAAAGTTGACTCTTAAGCTAGTGTTATATAGCCTTGACTATTGATCCGCTAATCTTAGTAGGAATCTTAAAATAGAATACTGTTGGCAGCTTGGTCAACTTCAAAATACCAACGGTAAATTGGTAAAAATCAAGGGTAAAGCGGCAAATCAACAGTATAGCGTAAAAATGACATACTGCTACCAGCTTTGTTAGTCGTAAGATGGCAAAACAACAACAAAAATGAAATACTGCTAGCAGTTTGGTAGATTGTAAAATGGTAAATCAACGGTAAGTTAGCAAAATTTAACGATAAAATGGCAAATCAATGGTAAATTTACATACTACTAGCAAACTTGTCAATGCTAAAATCGCAAATGAACAGTAAACTGACGAAAATCAGTAATAGAAAGATAAATCAACAGCTTATCAACATAGAAACGGGATTCTGCTAACAGCTTGATCAATGGTAAAATTGCATATCAATGGTAAACTGGAACATCACGGTAAAAAACAACACACTTTAAGCACCTCGGTAAATAGTAATTAAAACGAAATAAAATATTGAAAACAAGGAAAACTTGTAACAAGTCAGACTGTCAATATTTTCATTTTGTTTTAATTATGATTTGAAAAGCAGTGTGGTCTCAGAAATTATTTACTTAAAACCTAAAACTGGCTGAAGAGCAATTCTATCTTTTTTCCTTTTTTATTTTAATTTCACTGTTTTATTAAAGGTTTTACCCATTTTTAACAAATAGAAATACCATTTTCTACAAATTTCACTGTCTCAGAAATTATAGTCAATAATAAAATGATAAATAAAATAAACTTTATAGCATCGAATATTAATAAGTAAAACTTATGAATATACTTAAAACAGACTTACTTCTAGCAGTTAGCTGATCAACAGTGAAAGGAACTTCTTCCAAATCAAAGCAGAATTCATCATTTACAGTACCATCCCATCTGAATCGCAAAACTTGTCCGTTTGTGTTGGATACATAAATTTCATCCCTCCAGCAAGAAATGGATAGAATTGATCCAGGAACACGAGTATAAGAATACTATAATAACATTATTACTATAATAGCACTGTAATAATGCACAATATATATTACAATAAAAAATATAATAATTCTAATAAAATCAATAAAAATAATACAATACTAACAATTGTATAAAGATAGTAATAAAATATAAAATACTATATAATAATAATAATATACTTGTATTATTATAAACGAGTATAATAGTATAAAAATGCAATAATAAAGATTAAATTAAAAAAATATCATAAACATACTTATACGTAACAAACATAGAGAGTGGGGGGAGGAAGGGAATAAACCATAAAAGGCCTTAAGCCACGAAAAGATACAGGTTCCATTGTTTGTCTCATGACTTAAAATTAAACTGATGATAAAAATGAAGAGAAGTCAAATTTGCTTAAAAACAGGACAAAGGTCAGTTAAATAGAAAAATATAAATAAAACAAACGCAAAAAAGTAAAAAAATAAAAAAAAATTGTTTTTCCAATTCTAAAGTGATACAATATTATAATCTAAATCACAAAATTTGTTAACTGCATTAGAACCAGAAGGTTCATTTTGCTAAATAAAATACAAACAAAATTGATCAAGGAAAAGAAGCATAGGAATACTTTAGAAGAAGTTATTAAAATAAATAAAAAACAAAATAAGTATTAATAAAAATATATAAATGATCTAAGCTAAACTAGTTAGACGAATGAACAAAAATTCCAAATTTAAAAGAAGGAAAAAACGCGACAAAAGGAAATAAAAACAAACTATTATAAAAATATTACTTTTGCTATGCATCATCTAACAGTAATGTCACTTGAAGAATTCTAAGAGAAGAAGAAGAAGAAGGAAGGACAAAATTTAACATAGGAAGAATAAATTTTACATAGAGATAGAGAATAAATTTAACAACCTGCAAAATAAATTTAACATAGGAAGAATAAATTTAACATAAAGAATAAACTTAACATAGGAAGAATGTCTAAGAAGACATTCTATGGAAGAAGAAGGACAAAAGAATTCTAACCCTCACCTGGTCTTCAAGGAATGATGAAAATACCTTAGAAGACCCCTTTGAGTAAAAATGGAGCGTTTCAGATGAAGCATCATGTCACGATTCCGTGAAGAGGTTATGTATGCCTGCTGAAATTGGGTTCTAATTGGGGTCTAAAATGGGGTAAAATTGGGTCTTTCAAATTTCTTTAAAATTTACCACTAAAATCTATTTCTTCTCTAAAAGGTAACTAAATTCCATTTTAGAGACCAAACGTGACAACATATGATATAACGGCAAACTTCTTTTAATTTAGGATAGGAAATCATAATTTTCCTTGGAACTATTTTTTCTATCTCTATATTGGCAAAACTACCCGAAATCCTGGAATATGGGGGGGGATATAAACAAGGTCGGTAGGCTACTACCATCCTCCTTCCTCTTCCTTGGTGAATAAGCACCGATAAGGTGAACGAAACTTTATTGACTTCACTATTGCCAACCTGCTAAATTTGATTCATGTATATCTCGGCGTCTTCTTCGAAAAACGGAAATAAATTTATAAGCCATGGCAGTTACAGCATAATCTAAGATACCAAAGCTATTGTAGTAAATTTTGTAATGAATATACTGCTATAGAGGTTGCATCGTGTGCATTGCATACTGTTTTATTTGCCGTAATTTCATTTGAGTAGAGGAGCCACAATACAAATAGGAGAATGCGAGGGAAAAGGTTAAAACTTGGTAACCAAAAGTGGTATTGCAGTATGCTATTTCAACGTCAACCTGAAACTTCGAAATAGGAATAGTTGTTTATTATTAAACTTTCATAATTAATTGTTGGTCACGGAAAGAGATTCACTTGTATGTACAAGTTCAAAACTAGCAGACAGGATCACCAGACATGTCACGCACAAAGCACAGCCACAGTAATTTTACGTTAGTAATTGCCTCACAGTAATTTCATTTCCAAGGAGTGGCAACAAAGGTGTGGCAACTTTAAAGAAGTGACAACAATACCAACAACAGAGTGCGAGGGAAGAATTTAAACCTTGGTAACAAAATAATGCTGTTGTCTGCCATTTTAGTGTCAATATGACACTGGTGTAGTTTACTGTTTTTAATTATATTATTTGGTTGTCCAGTTCCAAAATCAGCCAACCAGACCGCTGTGTGCGTCATGCACAATGCAAACCCATAAAAATGTGTTTAATAAACCTAGTCTTTATTGTGTGTTCAAGTGTTTTTGTGTTTTGTGTTCATGTCTTTATTGTGTTTTTATTTGTAATTCCATTTAAGAGGCGTTCACATGCGTGCCTAGCTAGAATCCCATATCTAGACAATTGTCTGGCCAGAAATCAAAGCCTTGGTAACTACAGTTGACAAGTAGAATTCAGTGCTTAGCTAAAACTACAAATTTAGTTTCAAATGAATTACCATCGTGATTTCTAACCAATCAAGAGCTTATGCTGGCAAAACTTTCAAAATTGTAATTCCTGTTTTTATTGTCACTAAGATTTTAAATGAGAAAAGCAAAAAATTGCTTTAGCGTGCTTCACTATTATGTCTGACGTTGCATATTTGCTTAAAATAAAAAATAAAAATGAAAAAAATAGTTGAACTTGACACATTCTGATTGGCTGTAGTTGAAAATCGTAGACTTAGCTAAGCACTAGAGTTCTAGAGTCTAGAACTGGATACTTGGCTGCAACTTGTTTAGCTAAGCACCAAGTTTTACTTGTGAGTGGTAGGTGCCTAGACATTGATTTCTTGCCTGACACGTATCAAGACATGGCATTCTAGAGACACGCATGTGACCGCCGCCTTAGCAAAATAGAAATACAATTATCAGCACATAAGGAAAAAGAGTTTAAGGTCATTTTGCTAGTTTTCGTTCGCACTTTAGATCAGGTTAAGACTGAATTAGAATAAGGCTAAATCCTATACTCAAAATCAAAAATGGAAAAATCATAAGAACAAAAACAATTAATTACTATTTCAGAATTAAGCTCATAATTTTTCTTAGAGTTTCAATTAGCAAAAACTAACTTTCACTCTTCTGTTCAAGCCTAGATAATTTTTTCAGTTAAAATTCAAAGTGCTTCAAGGAGATACAGTGTAATAATAATGTAAAACACTTGAAAGTTCTAGGGAGGGGGGGGGATATCCTTACCAAAACTGATGAGTACTTAGGCAGTGGTTCTTTTGAAAACAGTTCAGCGCTTTCTCTTGCCAAATTCAAGCTAGGTGAGTCAATTTGTTCTAAGCATTGCTGATCCTCCTTCTTAAACGAGTGAAATAACAAGTAGCCAGAGGAAGTCTGCAAAAGAAGGTAATATTGGAACAATCGTGAATGGGGTGGGGGTTAAGGGATGAAGATATAATCAACAACCAAAAGATAGCATAGTTTTATTTGACGTCTCAGTAATGGAAATATTACTGATAATTATTACAAGACTTTTATGAAGAGGGAGCGGGATCCATCAATTCAATCTCCCCCTGGGCGTGCTACATATTTCAACAAGGTATGTGGAGACTTTACCTAGTAAAGATTTACATCCTCTAGGTTTTAGTGAACTGAAGATTTATTTTTTTCATCGATTTTTCAACGTAGAAAATTAGATAATAGCAGATGGCTTAAGTTTAAATGCTCAAAATACTGCAATTATTTTATTTACCTAGCTATGATTTTGTCCTGTAAAGAGGCTTTATATAAGGTTAAAAAAGGCAAATCAACTAAACCATTCAAAAAAGAAAAGCTATCCTACTTAAAAACTGGACTAGAAATGCCAGAAGCCCGGTAATTTTTTTCGGCAGCAAAAAAAAAGAGAAAAAATAAGCTTGTTAAGGTAATTAAATAACTCAGGTAAGGCCAAAAAAGGTTTTAGAAGAGCTCAGGACCTAGCTTAACTCTAAACAAGTTTAAAAGAAAAGAATATCCATAAACATAGCATTATGAATTTCAGTTTCTTGCAGTTTTGGATTCTGTTGGCAAGAGTCTTACTACTGCCCACTGCCACACATGGTTCAAAAGAGGGTGGTTAATTCTGTAATAAATTCTGGTAGCTTCAAGAGCAAAGAGGCTTTATATAAGGTTTAAAAACGCAAATTAACTAAACCATTCAAAAATAAAAAGCTATCCTATTTATAAACAGGACTAGAAATGTTTAATATAAATAGGACTAGAACCTGGCAATTTTACCACAAGTAAAAAAAAGGGAAAAAAAAAGCTTGGTTAGGTAATTAAATAACTCAGATAAGGCCAGAAAAGGTTTCGGAAGAGCTCAGGATCTAGCCTAACTCTAAAAAAAGTCTACAAGAAAATATTCTTTTCGTTTATTGATAAACATATCACTAAAAATTCTGTTTCTTAAAGTTTTGGTTTCTGTTGGCAAGAGTCTTACTTACTGCCCATTGCCACACATGGTCCAAAATAGGATGTTTAATTGTGTAATAAATGTTGGTAGTTTCAAGAGCAAAGAGGCTTTATATAAGATGAAAAATCAGATAAACTAACCATTCAAAAATGAAAATCTATCCTACTTCTAATTGGACTAGAAATGCGAGAAGCCAGGCAATTTAATCACAAGTAAAAAAAAAGAGAAAAACAAGCTTGGTAAGGCAATCAAATAGCTCAGGTAAGACCAGGTAAGGTTGTTGAACAGCTCACAGCCTAGTCTAACTCCAAACAAAGTTTACAATAATTTTTGTTTTTTATTGTGCACTGACACATAGCACAGTTAAATTTCTATTTTCAAGAGTTTTGACTTCTGACAAGATCCCTATTTACTTACTGTTAAGTCCTGAAAATGGTTGAAGTGTTGCTGTTAAGTAGTAATAAAAGGTTGAAGCATGTAAAGACAACTTACAGCAGTTACAATTGCTCCAGAATCACCCCTCCAAAAGGTAAATCGCAGCTTATCAACAATGTTGCTAAGATCTTCAGGAATCTTGATTTTGAGCAATGTAACTGAAGGCTAAAAGAGATTGAAAAGTATATTAAACCACATATGCATCTTATCTATTCCATTTTTCAAAGGAGCCTAACCGGTGACGTCCATTCACGGAAATTAAGGGGGGTGTATTTTTCTAAATCTAGAGGAATTTTTGTGGTTTTTTTTTTTTTTTTAAATACATTAGTCAAAATGCAAAAAAAGGAGTTTTTATTAAAATAACCCCCGAAAAGGTATTTTACAAATCTTGGGGGGGGGCGTACAAAAGAATCTAAAGAGGGGGACAAGTGCCACCTGACAACTGATGCTCCTGGGTCTAACTCCATCTATTAGTGAATACAGAATGGTAATCAATTATAATTATGATTATAATTTTCCTTATAATCATAGCACAACAAAACAAGTTTTGTTGTTGTTGTTTTCTCAATTCATTAGTCAAAATGCAAAAAAAGGCGTTTTTATGAAAATAACCCCCTAAAAGGTATTCTTCAAAACTTGGGGAAATACAAAAGAATCTAAACAGGGGGGGGGGGCCAAGTGCCACCTGACGATTGATGCTCCTGGGTCTAACTCCATCTATTAGTGAACATAGAATGGCAATTAATTATAATTAAGATTATAATTGTTACTTATAATCATAGCACAACAAAGCAAGTTTTGTTGTGTTTTTTTTTTTTCAATTCATTATCAAAATGCACAAGAAGGCGTTTTTTTCTAAAAAACAAAAAAAAAACAAAAAAATCTACAAAGCTTTATATTCATACATTAAAGAATTTCGCCTATTATTTTCAAATAAAAAAAATCAAATCCGAAGTTTCAAAAAAACAATTTAATAGTTTATGATGAAGATATTTTGAAAACAAGGTTTCAACTATGTAAATTATATTTATAAGTGAAAGCAGTATAAAGAAGTATCATTATAATGGTCATTACCCTGTTTTTACTGTGTAATATTGTTAGCCTATTATTATCATTACAACAATTATAGCCATAAAATTATTTCCATATAAAAAAATTAAATTCGATGTTTTATTACCTTTTGGATTGTTCATATTTATTTATTTGCTGCCCTGTAAAAGCTCAACTTCTGGAACAGTCTGTACTATTTCTGTCTAGTTTCTGAACAGCCATTTGTTTGTATTAATTAAAAAAAACTTTCAGAAACAGAAGTTTTTCAAAGAAAAGTAAAAGCCATATTAAACTTAAGACCAGAAAAAACAAAAACCTACAATAATTCATAATCAAAACGACCAGAAATTACTATTAAAGAATAAATGAAACCCAAAACGAACAAAAATTAAATAAACAGTCATAGCAAACAAACATATAACATTTACGAATATAAATGAATAGATAAATTTAAAAACGAATAAAACTTAAAATGAATATGCAAATCAAGCTTAAAACGAAGAAAAATCACACCAAACAAAAGTTTGGGCACTGCCTACTTCCCTAA
The DNA here is from genome assembly GCF_049724085.1 of Artemia sp. Qi Xiang Cuo. Lineage (NCBI taxonomy): Eukaryota > Metazoa > Arthropoda > Branchiopoda > Anostraca > Artemiidae > Artemia > Artemia sp. Qi Xiang Cuo. The sequence continues at coordinate 60,199,183 of NC_142807.1, read as the reverse complement.
CTGTGGGAGTCTAACTACTGCGTCATTGGCACTTTACTGAAAACTATATGTGGCTTGAACAGTCTTGGAAATAACTAATAAAATCAAACAGAATATTTGACATATTAATTGTTGAAAGCTCATCAGTTTCAGATTTTATTTCACTGTAATTTTTATTTTCATTTTCAATGGTGTAATAACTGGAAAAGAAAATTTTTTGTAATATAATTCGTTTTCAGTGAAGCGCCAATGACTCAGTAGGCCTTGGACTTTTACAGTTAGGGATGGGGGCAGTAGCCCAACTTTTGTTTGTAGTGAAATTACGTTTGTCTTTAACAATTTTGGAATGAACTAATAAAACTAAACTGAATATTTGATACATAATGAGATTAATTGCTGAACGCTCATCAGTACAAAATTTTATTTTATTGTAACTTTTATTTTCAATCTTGTAATAAGTACGAAAGAAAATATTTGTAATATTATTCGTGTTCAGTCAATTCCAGTGACATTATGCACTGTATAAAAGGTTAATACCCTTACATTGCACTAAAGGTTAATACACTTAAAGGTTAATAAAAGGTTAAAGGTTAATACCCATGATCAAACAATCTTACATGTTAAAAATAGACAAAATTGTATAATCTACAGTGATTCAATAAAACAAGAGATTCCATAAATATTGGATTTGCCAATTATTGAATTTATTTGTATATTGCAGCAACTAATTTAACATTTAGTGCAAAGTAAGCATTTTAACCTCATTTTAAGTATAGCTGTTGTCTGTGAGAATGATAAAAACTTTATCTCTTGAGCTTTTAGCTATTAATATTATTATAAATTAAATGTTCAGTTTAATTTTATTACTTCTTTCCAAGACTGTTCAGGACACATATAGTTATAGTGATCTTTTTAACAGTTGTTGTGCCTGTCCAATACTAAATCTTCCAAACTATCTTGTGGTGCTAGACGTATTCCCTTCAGAAAACACCCCACAGAAAATTCTTCCTGTAAAATCCTCCCGTATCAAATCCTCACCCTGTGAAAAATTCCCCATACAAATCCCCCAAAAAACTTTCCCTCTGCCACAGGCATAATTGAGTCGCCATAGAGAAAGTATTAGGCCTACAAATAAAAATAATGAAAAAAGAATGAATTTTGATATATTCTACCAATATTTCAAAGTTAGGCCATGATTTGGGCCATGGAAAACCAGGGTCAGCTCCCATAGGTTTTGGAGTAAAACATCATTAATATTTTTTGGCAAAGGGGGGGGGGGGTCGGTCCAGGGGTCATCTTACATAAATTTTGGCATAAAATATCATTAATATTTTTTGTGGGGGGGAGGGGTTTAGGGTCTTTCCATGGAGGGTCAGCTCCCTTAAGTTTTTGGTTACTTGTGTATTATATGCCACTCCAGTTTATGCTGTCTAAAACTCCAGAACAAACCGGTTTCTTTGGTAGGTTCTTTCAGCTTAGCATGAGACAAGACAAAGACAAGTGACAGAATAGATGGGAAATACATAGTTTGGGCTATATATTTGCACATTAGAGGGGGGGATTCAAGTATTTGGACAGTGTGAAGTTAGAAAACAATTCTTGCTACGTAATATGCAGAACAATTGTACCTAACACGTTAGGCATGCAAACCGACTATACTTTACCACCAACCCCCTCCCCCTACCCCTAACTGGCACACAAGTGCCAGTTATGGAATAAAATATCATTAATATTTTTTGGGGTTGGGGGGGGGGGGGGGCATGGAGGGCCAGGAGTCAGCTCCCATAAGATTTGGAATAAACTATCGTTGATATTTTTTAGAGGGGGAGTGTTCGGGCTATGGAGGGTCAGGGGTAAGCTTCCATAAGTTGTGGAATGAAATATCATTAATAGTTTTTGGGGGGAGGGGGGCCGCGCCATGCGGGGCCGTCAGCTTCCTTAATTTTCGAAATAGAATATTGTTGATAAATTTTTTTCAGGGGGGGGGGGGCATGGAGGAACAGGGATCAGCTCCCTTAAGTATTGGAATAAAGTAAGTAATTACTTTATGTAATTACTAATTTTAAGTAAGTATTAATATTAATACTTACTTAAGTAAGTAAGTAAGTATTTTAAGTAAGTTTTTTATAGTGGGGGAGGGGGATCAGGCCATGGAGAGCTAGGGGTAAGTTCCTGTAAGTTTTGGAATAAAATATTGTTAACAAGTTGTTATTTATTTTTTTTTGGGGGGGGGGGGTCATGCCATGGAGGGTCCAGGGTCAGCTTGCATAATTTTCGGAATAAAATATTACTAATAAGTGTTTTTTGTTGTTGTTTTTTTTTTGGGGGGGGGGGCGTCAGGCCATGGAGGGGGGTTGGGGGTCAGCTTCGTTAAGTTTTGGAGTAAAATATCACTAATAAGTTTTTTTAGTGGGAGTGGGATTATCTTACCATTGAAGTATTTTAAAAGCCCTTCCATAAAAAACTTATATGCCCCTGGGGCATAACTTACAATACCTGTCCCTGGGCTCTGAGGGGTTGTTTCAACCCTGTAGTTTCTGTTATTTGATCTTTGAACTATTTCTAACAAAATAACAAGCCTACCTTAAAATTTTTATTTGAAGCATTTGAGTAAAACATGGCAGGGGAAGGCTAGTTGCCCTCCAATCATTTTTTGCTCTTAAAAAGGGCACTAGAACTGCCAATCAAATGACCCCCCTCCGAAGTTTTGTACAACCACCCCTTCCATATGAAATGCCTCTTGAAAAAAAAACAATAATAAAAGATTGAAGCCTTATGGCCTTTACTATAGGCAATGCTTTACCAACTAAATAATGTAACTTAAAACCACACCAACACAAAAAAAAAACTCTATTCCCCTTGAAGGACCTGTAATTTCCATTTACTTGTCCAAATAACAAAATGATATTAGATGTTGTCCTGCTTCTCATTTTTCTACAATCCAGGTTAAACATAACAGCTATAAGGACATAATAAAATATAAGGGATATAATAAAATCTTCAAAAATGTTCCTTCTATAGGACATATTAACAAACAGAAGAAACATTTAGGGGACAAGGACTTTTAAGGAAAATTATTTAATACCCATTAATGAAAAAACAGATGGAGCACAAAAAAGAAAAACAAAAAACACAAGACACTAATTCTTCCCACAGAAACAAAACAAAACACAACAACAAGAAACAAACAGCAACTACTGCTGTAAAACCTCTACCCACAAGGGGAAATTGACAGACAAATTATATCAATCAATTTGCAACATAACTGCTTCTTCAAGATTGGTAAAAGTAAACTGGCATGTAAAACACCTATTGTTTGTCCATGGTGGTAAACATAGCAAAAACTTTGCATACTTGTAGTACAGTGAGCGCAATTTCAGTTAATCTGTAGCTGCAAAAATGCACTGAAATGGGCTAAGGTGCAGATAATGCGGCAAAACCATAGCATTGTACACCTGGGCCAACAGACAACAGTCAAACTTCTGCTCATTTGCTACTATACATAAAAGACTGCTTCTGAATTGCCATGTCTCGAATATTCACTGTCCAATAAGAAAGCCCAGATATACAATTGCCATCTACAAGCTCAATAGTGGAATCACCAAGTGTGATGCTCCAACCAGCTTCAGATTTGAAATTAAAAGCAGTACTTCATACTTTTCAGCATTAAACTGGAGTCCAATAGTGGAGCTCAATAGTGGAATCACCAAGTGTGATGCTCCAACCAGCATCAGATTTGAAATTAAAAGCAGTACTTCATACTTTTCAGCATTAAACTGGAGTCCAATAGCCTAGTGGAGCTCAATAGTGGAATCACCAAGTGTGATGCTCCAACCAGCATCAGATTTGAAATTAAAAGCAGTACTTCATACTTTTCAGCATTAAACTGGAGTCCAATAGCCTAGTGGAGCTCAATAGTGGAATCACCAAGTGTGATGCTCCAACCAGCATCAGATTTGAAATTAAAAGCAGTACTTCATACTTTTCAGCATTAAACTGGAGTCCAATATGGACACATTCTTGTTGTAACTTGATAAAATTATCTTCTACTCCACACAGAAACCAGCTCAGGTTCAGTATGTCATCCTCATAACCAATCAAAGACAAATCAATACTTCAATGAAAATGTCCCAAGTGACTCTGAATGTGGCTTTACAATACTGTTATTAAATGATGTTAGTGACAAAATAGCACCTTGTCTTACTCCCTTCTGTAGGCTACTGGGAGAAGTTGATTTCCTTGCAGAGAAACAGCAAAGTCATATAAGAGGCTAGTACACTCATTAACTAGTAGAGAAATAATAAATTCTACTTTTAGATTTTCGTACATGTCGGCCAGCAGGGTTAGGATGCAGGGGTCAGCACCAGCCAAGCCCACATCCAATATAATCTCCTCGTGGAAAAGCAAATCAAATGTACGCCTTACATCTTGGGTAGCTAAAGCACTACTTTCACCCCATTCTGCTCCATCAACTAAAGCAGATACTAAAGCAGAAAGCACATTACTGCACCCAAGGCAAGACTGAAAACCAAACTCATGGGCCTGAACTGTACGCTACATTTAGTTTGCAACTCTACAATTATCAAATTCTCAAAAATTTTACATAACACAGTTGTAACTGTTATAGGGCAAAAAGACCAACACTCAAATGGAGGTTTATTCTTCTTAGGGATAGAAGTCGAACATCCAATTGAAAAAGAATCAGGGACAAAACCCAGATTAAATATCATAGGCAGCGCAATCGCGCTGCCTAAGTAAAGAACGATGTTGGCACAATGTATTATATTATCCTTCGTATAGAAGGAGTTGTTGTAGAAACTTGGAAAAGGGCTCATTTGATTGGAAATTGGAATGGCTAGTGCCCTTTTAAATAGACAATATTGATTGGAAGGCAACTATCACCCCTTCCATGCCCACCATTTCCCCAAGCACATCCAATCAAAATTTTTAGATAGACTTTTTGTTCAGTGTAGTTGATTTCCAGATAGAAATTATGTTTTTGAGGAGGACACTCCCTCACAGCCCTCAGGGCAAGGGTTGTAAATTATGCCCTGGGGACATATAGAAAGCGTTGTCATAGAAACTTCAACAAAGGCTCGTTCGATTGGAAATTCAAAGGGCTAGTGCCCTTTTTAATAGTCGAAAGTAATTGGAGGGCAACTAACCCCCCTCTCACGCCCAACATTTCTCCAAACACATCTAATCAAAATTTTGAGATATCTATTTTGTTCAACATAGTTGAAAGTTCTAAAAATTAGGTCTTTGAGGATGACACCCCCCCCCCCCCCACAGCCCTCTGTGCAAGGATTGTAAGTTATGCCCTGGGTGCATATAAGGTTTTTATAGAAAGCGTTGTTGTAGAAACTTCAAAAAGGGCTCATTTGATTGGAGATTGAAATGGATAGAACCCTTTTTATAGTCAAAGGTGATTGGAAGGCAACTAACACCCCTTCCACGCCCACCATTTATCCAAACACATCCAATCAAAATTTTGAGATAACCATTTTGTTCAAAGTAGTTGAAAGGTCCGGAAATTATATCTTTGAGGATGACACTCCCTCCACAGTAATCAGGGTAAGAGTTGTAAGTTATGCCCTGGGGGCCTATAAGGTAAGAGTTGTAAGTTATGCCCTGGGGGCCTATAAGATTTATATTGAAAGCTTTGTCGTAGAAACTTGAAAAAAAGGCTCATTCGATTGTAAATTCAAAGGGCTAGCGTCCTTTTTAATAGTCGAAAGTGATTTGAGGGCAACTAACCCCCTCTCATGCCCACCTTTTCCCCAAACACATCCAATCAAAATCTTTGGATAGCCATTTTGTTCAACGTAGTTAAAAAATTTTGAAATCAGGTGTTTGAGGATGATAACCCCCTCAGAGCCCCTGGGGCAAGGGTTGGAAGTTATGCCCTGGGGTTATATAAGGTTTTTATAGATAGTGATGTAGTAGAAACTTCAAAAAGGGCTCATGGATTGGAAATTAGAAGGGCTAGTGCCCTTTTTAATAGTCGAAAGTGATTGGAGGATAACTAACACCCCTCTCATACCAGCCATTTCCCCAAACACATCCAATCAAAATTTTGAGATAGCCCTTTTTTTCGACGTAGTTAAAAAGTCAGGAAATTATGTTTTTGAGGATGACAAATCACAGCCCTGAGGGCAAGGGTTGTAAGTTATGCCTGGGGGGCATATAATGTTTTTTTTATAGGAATTGTTGTCGTAGAAACTTCAAAAAGGAATCATTCTATTGGAAATTGAAACGGCTAGTGCTCTTTTTAATAGTCGAAAGTAATTGGAGGGCAACTAACCCCCATCACACGCCCACCTTTTCCCCAAACTCGTCCAATCAAAATTTTTACATAGCAATGTTGTTCAACGTAGGTTAAAGTTCTGGAAATTAGGTCTATAAAGATGACACCCCTCCCCCAGCCCTCAGGGCAAGGATTGTAAGTTATGCCCTGAGGGTATATAAGGTTTTTATCAATAGTGATGTTGTAGAAACTTCAAAAAGGGCTAATTCGATTGGAAATTAGAAGAGCAACTAAAGGCACCAAGGCGTGATATGCTCTTTGTCGCTGGAGACTGGAACGCCCGCCTTGGCAGAGTAGACCCCGACACAGCAGCAGTTATTGGCCGCCACACCGTCGGTAACAGATGCGTCAATGAAGAAAGGCTCTTACAGCTAGCCAGATACAATAACCTATGCGTCACAAACACTCTCTTTGAGCACAAGAGACTCCACCTCATGGCGTTCGAACGACGGCGTAACAACGGCTCAGATTGACCACATCTTAGTCAGCAGAAGATGGAGGAGCTCCTGCACAGATTCCCGGGTATACAGAGGAGCAGACACAGGATCTTTAAATGGATCTGATCACTATCTCCTCACTTGCAAAGTCCGTCACCGCCTTAGTAGACAGAAGCGACAGGAGGTAGGAAAGCACTTCGATGTGTCGAAACTAAGATGCCCGGAAATTAAAGCCGACTTCGGGTCAAAGCTAAGCAACCGGTTCGAAGCCTTGAACCGTCTTTCTCACGTCAACGAAGAATGGACGCAAATAAAAATTGCGACACAAAACGTAGCTGAGAAGGTGCTTGGTCACACAAAATGAAAACAACGAGCCTGGATCTCTGACCACACCATAGAACTAGTCGAGAAAAAGCGACCCCTCGTGGGAGGTGCAAAAAACCCTTAAAAGTAGCCCGCAAAGCAGTTAAACAGACCCTGAAACGGGACAGAGAAAAGTACTGGTCAGATCTGGCAAATGAATTGGAACAAGCGTCAAAGAACCACCAGCAGGAAAATGTTCAAACTCCTGAAAGAAGCGACAGGAGAAGTTCCTGTAGCGGTTGACACACTGAAAGATAAGTCCGGAGAACTCATCCGAACAGAAGAAGAACGTATAGAACGCTGGCGAGAGCATTTTTCTGAGCTACTGAACCCTGCCAAACCCCCGTGCGATCTACCTGCCTTCTTGAGTGCTGATAGAGAGCCCTATCAATAAACTTCGATCCGCCAAGCATTGCGGACGTACAAAAAGCGCTGAAGCGCATGAAAAACAATAAAACTCTAGGAAAGGATGGGATCCCTTTATGTTTAAGTCCTCGCCAACTCTACTATGCCGCCTAACCGACCTGTTTGTCCCAGGTATGGACGACGAAGACCTTCACAAAATACTGGAAAGTACCAGTCCTCATTCCGCTATCAGAGGCAACGCTGTAGCGTTGCCTATAGTAAAGGCCATACGGCTCCAATGTTTTATTATTTATTATTTTTTTTCCCAGAGGCACTTCATACGGAAGGGGTCGTCGTAGAAGTTCAAAGGGGGCTCATTCGATTGGAAATCAAGAGTTCTAGTTCCCTTTTTAATAGTAGAAAGTGCCCTTTTTTGAGGAGGACACTCCCCCACAACCCTTAGGGCAAGGGTTTTAAGTTATGCCCTGGGGGCATATAAGGTTTTTATAGAAGGCGCTGTCGTAAAAACTTCAAAAAAGTCTCATTCGATTGGAAATTCAAAGGGCTAGTGCCCTTTTTAATAGTCGAAAGTTATTGGAAGGCAACTAGCCCCCCTCCCCCCACACCCATCATTCCCCCAAACACATTCAATCAAAATTTTGAGACAGCTATTTTGTTCAGCTTAGTTGATTTCCAAATAGAAAATATCATTTGAGGAGAGCACTCCCCCAAAACCCTCGGGGCAAGGGTTGTAACTTGTGCCCTAGGGGCATATAAGGTTTTTATAGAAGGCGTTGTCGTAAAAAATTCAAAAAAGGCTCATTTGATTCGAAATTCAAAGGGCTAGTGCCCTTTTTAATAGTCGAAACTGATTGGAGGGGAACTAGCCCCCCCCCCCCCCACGCCCATCAAAATTTTGAGATAGCCATTTTGTTCAGCGTAGTTGATTTCCAGATAGAAAATATGTTTTTGAGGAGGACGGTCCCCCACAGCCCTCCAATCAAACACACTCTACTATGCCGCCTAACCGACCTGTTTGTCCGGGTATGGACGACAAAGACCTTCCCAAAATACTGGAAAGTATCAGTCCTCATTCCGCTATCAGAGGCAACGCTGTAGCGTTGCCTATAGTAAAGGTCATACGGCTCCAATGTTTTATGATTTATTAATTAAAAAACTTTTTCACAAAATAAATTTTTCAGAGAAAAGTAAAGAACTCCATTAAACAAAAAATGAGCAAAAACAAAATCAAATAATCTAACAAGCTCAAAACTACCAGAAATCAGCATCGGTAAATAAATGAAACCAAAAATGAGCAGAAATTAACATAAATTGGGCTCAAACCCCCTATGCCTTCCCAAGGCCAGAACAAAATTTGCACTTTACTGAAAAAAATATAATTTTTTTTACTTTTATAACTTTAATAAATCAAATAATTTTAACATTTTGATTACTAAATATCGGTATAATTAAATTATGTATATTAAACTGACAATGCACATTCATTTGTATTTTTTCAGTAAAGTGCAAATTTTGTTTAACTTAGTTTCATACCTCCTCTAGTTGACCTGAAATGGAAAACTTGATACCATTCGCAAAAAAATCTGTTTACTTTCTTTGTTAGCTTGGATACACTTACGATATTTTGAGTTGGTGAAATTTTAAGAGCACAAGTAGCATCGAAAGTTTAAATGTAATACTCTTAGTCGTTCTTTGGATACTGCTGAGATGCCTTATTTGGAATTAGCAGTATCAGAGTGCATTTTGATTTAATCTTAAAGCAACATTTAGTTTTTAAACATAATGAGCCAATGGGAGGGTTGGAGTGGAAGGGGGATTAGTTGCCCTCCAATCACATTCGACTATTAAAAAGGGCATCAACCCTTTCTATTTTCAATCGAATGAGCCCCTTTCGAAGTTCCCACGACAACTCCTTCGATACGAAGTGCCCTAATCTAGACAACAACAACAACAATAACATTACTAATCACTTTCAACTATTAACAGAGGCACTAGCCTTTGAATATCCAATCGAATTAGCATTTTTTGAAGTTTCTACGACAACGCCTTCTATAAGAACCTTATAGGCGCCCAGGGCATAACTTAAAACCCTTGACCTGAGGGTCGTGTGGGAGTGTCCTTCTCAAAAACATATTTTCTATCTGGAAATCAACTAGCCTACTCTAAACAAAATGCCTATTTCAAAATTTTGATTGGATGTGTTTGGGTGAAAGATGGACGTGGGGGGGGGCGAGTTGCTCTCCAATCAGTTTCGAATATCAAAAAGGGCACTACCCCTTTTAATTTCCAATCAAATGAGCCCGTTTTGAAGTTTCTATGAAAACACCTTCTACAAAAACCTTATATACCTCTGGACATAACTTAAAACCCTTGCCCTGAGGGTTCTTGGGGAGTGTCCTCCTCAAAAACATATTTTCTGTCTGGAAATCATCTACGCTGAACAAAATGGCTATATCAAAATTTTGATTGGATGTGTTTGGGGGAATGATGGGCGTGAGGGAGGGGCTAGTTCCCCTCCAATCACTTTTGACTATTAAGAAGGGAACTAGCCTTTTGAATTTCCAATCGAGTGAGCCTGTCTTGAAGTTTCTACGACAACGCCTTCTTATAAATACTTATATGCCCCCAGGGCATAACTTAAAACCCTTGCCCTGAGGGTTATCGGGGAGTGTCCTCCTAAAAAACAAATTTTCTATCTGGAAATCAGCTAGCCTACTCTGAACAAAATGGCTATCTCAAAATTCTGATTGGATGTGTTTGGGGGAATGATGGGCGTGGAGCGGCTGGTTGCCCTCCGATCACTTTCGACTATTCAAAAGGGCAATAGCCCTTTGAATTTCCAATCGAATGAGCCTGTTTTGAAGTTTCTACGACAACGCCTTCTATAAAAGCCTTATATGTCTTCAGGGCATAACTTAAAACCCTTGCCCTGAGGGTTGTGGGGGAGTGTCCTCCTCAAAAGCCTATTTTATATCTGGAAATCAACTACGTTGAACTAAATGGCCATCTCACAATTTTGATTGGATGTTTTTGGGAGAATGATGGGCGTGAGGGGGGGAGCTAGTTGTGGGGGGGCCTTTGAATTTCCAATCGAATGAGTCTGTTTTGAAGTTTCTACGACAACGCCTTCTATAAAAACCATCTATGCCCCCAGGGCCTAACTTAAAACTCTTGCCCTGAGGGTTGTGGGGGAGTGTCCTCCTCATAAATATATTTTCTATCTGGAAATCTATCTGGAAGTTTCTACGACAACGCCTTCTATAAAAACCTTATATGCCCCCAGGGCATGACTTAAAACCCTTGCCCTGAGGGTTGTGGGGGAGTCTACTCCTCAAAAACAAATCTTCTATCTGTAAATCAGATACGCTGAACAAAATGGCTATCTCAAAATTTCGATTGGATGTGTTTGGGGGAATGATTGACGTGAAGGGGTGGGGGGGCAGTTGCCCTCCAGTCACTTTCTACTATTAAAAAGGGCACTAGAACTTTCGATTTCTATTCGAATAAGCCCCTTTTGAAGTCTCTACGACGACCCCTTCTATATGAAGTGCCCTGCTTTAAAGAAAAAAAAATAATAAACTGTACATTGTCAACATTAATCTTATAGGCCCTCAGGGCATAACTTAAAACCCTTGCCCTGAGGGTTGTGGGGGAGTGTCCTCCTCAGAGATATTTTCTATCTGGAAATCAACTACGCTGAACAAAATAACTATCTCAAAATTGTGATTGGATGTGTTTGGGGGAGTGACGGGCGTGGGGGGGGGGGGGGCTAGGGGCCTTCCGATAACTTTCGAATATTAACATGGCTATTAGCCATTCACATATTCCAATCAAATAAGCCCTTTCTGAAGTTTCAACGACAGCTCCCTCGATACGAAGTAACTGAGTATGGAGAAAAAAAAACACATTGTGTCGATAGTGTTCTTTTCTTAGATAACAATCACGCGCTGCCTATGATTATTTTTTTTCCCACAGGCACTACATATGGAAGGGATCGTCATAGAAACTTCAAAGGGGGCTCATTCGATTGGAAATCGAGAGTTCTAGTGCCCTTTTTAATAGTCGAAAGTGCCTTTTTTTTAGGAGGACACTCCCCCACAACCCTTAGCGCAAGGGTTTTAAGTTATGCCCTGGGGGCATATAAGGTTTTTATAGAAGGCGTTGGAAATTCAAAGGGTTTTTATAGAACACGTTGTCGCAGAAACTTCAAAACAGGCTCAATCGATTGGAAATTCAAAGGGCTAGTGCCCTTTTTAATAGTCGAAAGTGATTGGAGGGCAACAAGGCCCCCCCCCCGCCCCGCGCCCATCATTTCCCCAAACACATCCAATCAAAATTTTGAGTAGTTATTTTGTTCAACGTAGTTGATTTCCAGATAGAAAATATGTTTTTAAGGAGGACTTTCCCCCATAACCCTCAGGGCAAGGGTTTTAAGTTATGCCCTGGTGGCATATAAGGTTTTTATAGAAGGCGTTTTCGTAGAAACTGCAAAACAGGCTAATTAGATTGGAAATTCAAAGGGCTAGTGCCCTTTTTAATAGTCGAAAGGGATTGAGGGCTGATTGAAAGTGATTTGAGTGATTTGTTCAGCGTAGTTGATTTCCAGATAGAAAATATGTTTTTGAGGAGGACAATTCCCCACAACGCTCCAATCAAACACACTCTACTATGCCGCCTAACCGACCTGTTTGTCCCAGGTATGGACGACGAAGACCTTCACAAAATACTGGAAAGTACCAGTCCTCATTCCGCTATCAGAGGCAACGCTGTAGCGTTGCCTATAGTAAAGGCCATACGGCTCCAATGTTTTATTATTTATTATTTTTTTTCCCAGAGGCACTTCATACGGAAGGGGTCGTCGTAGAAACTCCAAAGGGGGCTCATTCGATTAGAAATCGAGAGTTCTAGTACCCATTTTAATAGTCGAAAGTGCTCTTTTTTGAGGAGGACACTCCCCCACAGCCCTTAGGGCAAGGGTTTAGTTATGCCCTGGGGGCATATAAGGTTTTTATAGAAGGCTTTGTTGTAGAAATTTTAAAATAGGCTCATTCGGTTGGAAATTCAAAAGGTTAGGGCCCATTTGAATAGTTAGAAGTGATTAGAGGGCAACTAGCCACCACCCCCTACGCCCATCATTCCCCCAAACACATCCAATCAAAATTTTGAGACTGCCATTTTGTTCAGCATAGTTGATTTCCAGATAGAAAATATATTTATGAGGAGGACACTCCCCCACAACCCTCAGGGCAAGAGTTTTAAGTTAGGCCCTGGGGGCATAGATGGTTTTCATAGAAGGCGTTGTCGTAGAAACTTCAAAACAGACTCATTCGATTGGAAATTCAAAGGGCTAGTGCCCTTTTTAATAATCGAAAGTGATTAAAGGGCAACTAGCCCCCCCCCCACCGCCCATCCTTTCCCCAAACACATCCAATCAAAATTTTGAGATAGCCATTTTGCTCAGCGTCGTTGATTTCCAGATAGAAAAGATGTTTTTGAGTAGGACACTCCCCCAAAACCCTCGGCGCAAGGGTTTTAAGTTATGCCCTGGGAGTATAAAAGGTTTTTATAGAAGGCGTTGTCGTAGAAACTTCAAAAAAGGCTCATTCGATTGGAAATTCAAAGGGATAGTGCCCTTTTTAATAGTCGAAAGTGGTTGGAGGGTAACTTGCCCCCCCCACGCCCATCATTCCCCCAAACACATCCAATCAAAATTTTGAAGTCGCTATTTTGTTCAGCGTAGTTGATTTCCAGATAGAAAATATGTTTTTGAGGAGGACAATTCCCCACAACTCTCAGGGCAAGGGTTTTAAGTTATGCCCTGGGTGCATATACGGTTTTTATAGAAGGCGGTATCGTGGAAACTTCAAAAATGGCTCATTCGATTAGAAATTCAAAGGGCTAGTGCCCTTTTTAATAGTCAGAATTGATTGGAGGGCAACTAGGCACCCCAACGACCACCACTTCCCCAAATATATTCAATCAAAATTTTGAGATAGCCATTTTCTTTAGCGTAGTTGATTTTCCGATGGAAAATTTGTTTTAAGGAGGACAATCCCCAACAACCCTCAGGGCAAGGGTTGTATGTTCTGCCCTGGGAGCATATTAGGTTTTTATAGAAAGCGTTGTCGTAGAAACTTCAAAAATGCTCATTCGATTGGAAATTCAAAGGGCTAGTGCCCTTTTTAATAGTCAAAAGTAATTTGAGGGCAACTATCCCCCCTCTCAAGCCCACCTTATCCCCAAACACATCCAATCAAAATTTTGAGACAGCCATTTTATTAAACGTATTTTTAAGTTCCGGAAATTAGGTCTTTGAGGATGACAACTCCCCCACAGCCCTCAGGGCAAGGATTGTAAGTTATGCCCTGGGGGAATATAAGGTTTTTATAGAAGGCGTTGTCGTAGAAACTCCAAAACAGGCAAATTCGATTGGAAATTCAAAGGGCTAGTGCCCTTTTTAATAGTCGAAAGTGACTGGAGGTCAACTAGCCCCCCCCCCCCGCCCATCATTCCCCCAAACACATCCAATCAAATTTGTTTAGTTAGCAATTTTGTTCAGCGTAGTTGATTTCCTGACAGAAAATATATTTTTGAGGAGGACACTCCCCCACAACCCTCGCGGCAAGAGCTTTAAGTTATTCCCTGGGGGCATATAAGGTTTGTAGAGAAGGTCTTGTAGTAAACACTTCAATACGGACTCATTCGAATGGAAATTCAAAGGGCTAGTGCCATTTTTAATAGTCGAAAGGGATTGGAGGGCAAATAGCCCCCCCCCATCGCCTATTATTCCCCCAAACATATCCCATCAAAATTTTGAGATAGCCTTTTTGTTCAGCGTAGTTAATTTCCAGACAGAAAATATGTTTTTAAGGAGGACAATGCCCCACAGCCATCAGGGCGAGGGTTTTAAGTTATGCCCTGGGGGCATATAAGGTTTTTATAGAAGGCGTTGTCGTAGAAACTTCAAAACAGGCTCATTCCATCAGAAATTCAAAGGGCTAGTGCCATTTTTAATAGTCGAAAGTGATTGGAGGGCAACTAGCCCCCCACACGCCCATCATTCCCCCAAACATATCCAATCGAAATTTTGAGATAGCCATTTTCTTCAGCATAGTTGATTTCCAGATATAAAATATATTTATGAGGAGGACAGTCCCCCACAACCATCAGGGCAAGAGTTTTAAGTTAGGCCCTGGGGGCATAGAAGGTTTTTATAGAAGGCGTTGTCGTAGAAACTTCAAAACAGGCTCATTCGATTGGAAATTCAAAGGGCTAGTGCCCATTTTAATAGTCAAAAGGGATTAGAAAGCAACTAGCTCCCCCCCCCCTCACGCCCATCATTTCCCCAAACATATCCAATCAAAATTTTGAGATAGCCATTTTGCTCAGCGTAGTTGATTTCCAGATAGAAAAGATGTTTTTGAGAAGGACACTCCCCCACAACCCTCAGGGCAAGGGTTTTAAGTTATGCCCCGGGAGTATATAAGGTTTTATAGAAGGCTTTGTCGTAGAAACTTCCAAAAAGGCTCATTCGATTGAAAATTCAAAGGGATAGTGCCCTTTTTAATTGTCTAAAGTGATTGGTGGGCAACTTGCCCCCCCCCCCCCGCCCATCATTCCCCCAAACACATCCAATCAAGCTTTTGAAGTAGCCATTTTATTCAGCGTAGTTGATTTCCAGATAGAAAATATGTTTTTGAGGAGGAATTCCCCACAACCCTCAGGGCAAGGGTTTTAAGTTATGCCCTGGGGGCAAATAAGGTTTTTATAGAAGGCGTTGTCATGGAAACTTCAAAAATGGCTCATTCGATTAGAAATGCAAAGGGCTAGTACCCTTTTTAATAGTCGAAAGTGATTGGAGGGCAACTCGCCCCCCCCCCCCCGCCCATCATTCCCCCAAACACATCCAAGCAAAATATTGAGATAGCCATTTTGTTAAGCATAGTTGATTTCCAGATAGAAAATATGTTTTGAGGAGGACACTCCCCCACAACCCTTAAGGCAAGGGTTTTAAGTTATGCCCTGGGGGCATATAAGGTTTTTTAGAAAGCGTTGTCTTAGAAACTTCAAAAAAGGCTCATTTGATTGGAAATTCAAAGGAATAGTGCCCTTTTTAATAGTCGAAAGTGATTGGAGGGCAAATAGCCCCCCCCCCCATCGCCCATCTTTCCCCCAAACAAATCCAATCAAAATTTTGAGATAGCCATTTTGTTCAGCATAGTTAATTTCCAGACAGAAAATATGTTTTTGAGGAGGACAATTCCCCACAGCCCTCAGGGCAAGGGTTTTAAGTTATGCCCTGGGGGCATATAAGGTTTTTATAGAAGGCATTGTTGTATAAACTTCAATAAAGGCTCATTCGATCAGAAATTCAAAGGGCTAGTGCCCTTTTTAATAGTCGAAAGAGATTGGAGGGCAACTAGCCCCCCACGCCCATAATTCCCCCAAACAGATCCAATCAAAATTTTGAGATAGCCATTTTGTTCAGCGTAGTTGATTTCCAGATAGAAAATACCTTTTTGAGGAGGACACTCCCCCACAACCCTTAGGGCAAGGGTTTTAAGTTATGCCCTGGGGGCATTTAAGGTTTTTATAGAAGATGTTTTTGTAGAAGCTTCAAAAAAGGCTCATTTGAATTGGAATACAAAAGGGCTAGTGCCCTGTTTAATAGTCGAAAGTGATTGGAGGGCCACTAGCCCCCCACCCCACGACCATCATTCTCCCAAACACATCCAATCAAAATTTTGAGATAGCCATTTTGTTCAGCATAGTTGACTTCCAGATAGAAAATATATTTTTGACGAGGACACTCCCCCACAACCCTCAAGGCAAGAGTTTTAAGTGATGCTCTGGGGGAATATAAGGTTTTCATAGAAGGCGTTGTCGTAGAAACTTCAAAACAGGGTCATTCGATTGGAAATTCAAAGGGCTAGTGCCCTTTTTAATAGTCGAAAGTGATTGCAAGGCAAAAAGCCTCCTCTCCCTACCCAAAACTCCCCCGAACGCACCGAAACAAAATTTTGAGCTATTTATTTTGTTCAGCGTCGTTGACTATAAGAGAGACAATATGCTTTTAGCAAAGATACTGCCCCAGAACCCCCAGAGCACGGGTCGTAAGTTATGCTCTGAGGGCATATAAGGTTTTTAAAGAAAGCGCTTTCGTTGAAACTTAGAGAAGAGCACATTCGGGTGGAAATTCAGCGGGCTAGTGTCCTTTTTAATATTTAAAAGTTATTGGGGGGCAACTAGCCCCGCCTCCCACGCTCTTCCTACCCCCAAACGCATACACCCGCACTTGTTTGATAGCCATTGGGTTCAACATAGTTGATGTCCAGATAGAAAACATATTTTTGATGTGGACACTCTCCCACAACCCTCAAGGCAAGGGTTTTAAGTTAAACCCCGGTGGTATAGAAGGTTTTTACAGAAGGCGTTGTCACAGCCGATTCAAAAAAGGCTCTCTCTATTAGAAATTTTAAGAGATAATCCTTCTTTTAATAGTCGAAAGTGATTTGAGGGCAAATAGCCCCCATCTCACGCCACCTTTTCCCCAAACCCATCCAATCAAAATTTTGAGACAGCCATTTTATTAAACGTAGTTTTAAGTTCTGGAAATTAGGTCTTTGAGGATGACAACTCCTTAACAGCCTTCAGGGCAAGGTTTGTAAGTTATGCCCTGGGCGCATATAAGGTTTTGTATAGACAACATTGTCGTATAAACTTCAGAGAGGGCTCATTTGATTGGAAATTGAAACTTCTAGTTCGCTTTTTAAGCGTCAAAAGATATTGGAGGGTAACCAGCTATTTTGTTAAAAATAGTTCAAAGATTATATATCGAAAATTATATATCGAAAGATTTGATGTGGGTAGAAAACCCAAAACAAACAGAAATTACAATAAACAACCGAGTCAAACCCAAAACAAGCAGAAATTGACATGAGTAGGGCTCAAAACCCCTATGCCTTCCTAAGGCCAGAATATATTTTGCCCTTTATTGAAAAAAATACAAATGAATGTGCATTGTCAGTTTAATATACATATACTGATATTCAGTAGTCTAAACGCTATTATTATTTGATTTCTTAACGTTATAAAAGTAAACACTTTTCTAGTTTTTCAGTAAAGTGCAAAATATGTTCTGGTTTTGGGAAGACATAGGGGTATTAAGCCTTATTTATGTTAATTTCTGCTCGTTTTGAGTTTGACTTGGTTATCTATTGTAATTTCTGTTCGTTTTGGGTTTCATTTATTTATCGATGCTGATTTGCGGTAGTTTCATGCTTGGTAGATTATTTTATTTTATTTTTGCTCATTTTTGGTTTAACAGAGTTCTTTGCTTTTTTTTGAAAAACTTATTTTGTGGAAAAAGTTTTTTTAATTAATCATTTGGTAAAGGAGGACTATGTGTTCCATAAACAACTCACCATACAACAACAAATGCTGCACAGAAATCCCTTCATATCCTCTAGACTCTTTTTCTTCAGTTTACTCATTGCAGAAAAACAGACTCTTTGTAATAATCAGACCTGGACTGGATGCATGCTCAGAAAAATCTCAGAGTTTTACTTCATAACTATTTTGCACATGTGGTTTGGAGCAGAAAAGTTTTTTTAATAATGCTCAACTCATGAAGAAAATCATATACAAGGTGGTTTTGACTTGGCACTTCTTTTACTAGACTGGACCACAACTTATTTGGCTGTGACCAAACATCTTCCAAACAAAACAAAATAATCAGGCTCTGATGCAGAGAAAGTTGCTTTGCAAACTGGTGTTTAGAATAAATAGACAGTTTTTTCAGCCACCCATTGCATGTTTTATCTGCTTTAATCCAAACTGAAAGCCAAAATTTAGCAGAAAGCAAGGATTACACAAACTATAATTAGTTGACCAACCAGGCTATTCAGCTCCACTTTTGCTTGCCTAATAGGTGCTGCCTATTTTTCCTAGGATATAAGACATTAGGATATCTTAGGATATACAAAAAATATTAAGGTACTATGTGCTCCCCTACTTCTCCTCATTTTTTTCTACAATCCAAGTTAAACAACTAGGTCACAGTCATAGATTGAGAAGATGTAAGAAAATTTTCAAAAGACTTCCTTCAAAATGACATATTAACAAACAGAAAAAAAAATGTAGGGGAAAAAGGCTTTTAAGTAATTTACCAAAAAATAGACTAAAGGATATTAGATAACAAAGGATATCAATATAAGAAAATGATATTAGATATTGCCCTGCTTCTTTTTTTGCTTAAGTTTTTAAATTAAAATTTCTTTTTAAAAATTTAAACTTCATGCAATAGCCCCCACAATTAAGTTATCAATTGAATTATGCAATTTCTTACTAACAAGAAGCAAGTGGATAAAGTATTTGGGGATGGTCAATCAAATTTCTGCTCAGGATCAGCAGATGTAGAAAGCAGGGTACCCCAAGGCATGGTTCTTGACCAAACTCTTTATCAGTGATGCATCTTCAATCATAAAGATTTGCTTATGTGCAGATGATTCAAAAATAATTGGTCCAATAATGACCCCCAAAGTACCAATGAAATCCAAGCAGATCTCAATGTGTGGAAAAGCCTGGGGACTACAACTTAGTATCCATAAATGCAAGGTCATACACTTTTGAATAAACAACTCTCACAGCCAGCACTTTATGGAATCCAGCAGTTTTGAACAGCCACTGGAAAAAAAGGTCTGGAAGTCATAATTGATGACAAGCTAAAATGCAGTCTGAGTGCTTGTATGATACACCCTCAACCAGGGCTGTGGCTGTCCCAAGCCTCTTTCATGCGGGGGGGGGGGGAGGGAGGGGGGGGACTTTGTAGATTTTACAAAATTGCTACTTGGTTTTGGCCAAATTTTCAATAGAAATCAGAAATTTTACAAATTTCTGCCAAAATTCTTGCCTTTGGCAAAAATTTTACCAAATGAGAAAACAGCTAGGGGGCGGTTCACCCCCTCCGCCCCCCCCCCCCTAGAGACACCCCTGCCCCCAACTACTCAAAGTTGTCTATTCATTGACACATTGCAGAACTGGTTGTTGTTTTTTTAGTCTCTTTCAGCTTAACATGAGACAAGACAAGAAGTGATAGAATACATGGAAAATATATATTCTGGGCTATATATTTCCACATTAGGGGGGGTTAAGTATTTGGACAGTGTGAAGTTAGAAAACAGCTCTCATTTCATAATATGCAGAATAATTCTACCTAACATATTTGGCACGCAGACCTGCTATACTTTACCCCTACACCCCCCCCCCACCCCTAATGTGCAGATATATAGCCCAAATTTGTTTCTGAAGTATTATATTTTTATCATACTTAGGTATATTTCATTAGGATTGAGCATCAGAGAAACATATTAGAAAAATATTAGGCTGGGGGTGGGAAATAAATCATGCTAGTACTGTAGTCTGCAATAGCTAAGGCCAACCAAACTTTCAGTATAATAAAGAGAACATTCTACAGTAGATCCCCAGTAGTGATTACTAAGCTAATGAATGATCCAACAAAAACTTAAAATTTGGGATGTCCATTGATACTCCAGTTAACTGGCTTAACTAACCAATTCTGGAATCTGTGCAGCAGCCAACAACAATAATGCAAAAGGGGTTATCAAAACTTGCCATAATCAACCTAAGTACAAATGCTCAAAATCAACATAAGCAGAGCTGTTCCAAGGGTTGGTGGTACCCAGCACAAAATTAGGTACATTACCCAATCTTTCAACTCAAATAAATATAAGCAGAAAAGTCAAATCCAAGTAAAAAATTTTATCAATGTGGGCAATCCCCAAACCTGAGGCGGCTGACCTGGCTGCCCCTCTTTGAATGGCTCTGAACATATACAAGGGGATGTATTAATTATGTAAAACTTGATCTGTGACTTGATATTATCCCAAACCTATTCTAGATAGATAGTTTGGTACTGGTGTCTTAAAGCCACCAAACAAGATTTTGTATTGCAAACATGAGACAATAACTGGTTTTCATAGTCTTTACACCAGACAATATTAGCTTTAGCTTGGTAGGAAACTAAATTGTAGCTGTATTTTAATTAAATATTTTGTTGGTATTTTGATTAGGTTATGTATTTAATATGTTCTGGGGGTCCTTATTTCCATAATTCTCTGTTTTATTTGCCATAATCTTATTACAGAAGTATTTTACTTTCATCATACTTAGGTTAGGATTAACCTTCATCATACTTAGGTATTCACTTCTTGAGTGTGGTGGCTATAGGGCACAAGTACCAATAGTTCTTTAAGAAAGAAAGGACACCCCCTAAAGCTCTACTAAAAATGTGCAAATACCAGGCTGCAAAACAAATTTTTCTCTAACTGTGTGCTTGGTCAATGGAACTCACTTAACCAGAATACAGTCATGTCCCCAGAATAATGGTGGCTGTTGGTAGAGAATAGTGCAGAAAGGCACAGTGCACAGTTTGGGATGCTCTTAATGAGTTGAGTCACCATCATCAGCAACTGTCACCAACAAGATCTGTCTTTATTGCTAGCAAGTGTTATTGGAGGTAATAACCCTAGCCTATATAAAAAGTAAAGATTATAAATGATGAATTTTACTTTACATTATCCAATAAGTATAAATTAGTCACATAATCATCTTTTTTCAATTTTCATTCATATATCTAAAGCATCTTTTGATCATATAACTCCATTTGACAGGCAGCAATCAGACAGAAATCTATTTGAAAAATAGATTCAGGTTTGATTCAAATCTGAAAGCTTAACAGCTTTTGATCATATAATTTCATTTGAAAAGCAGCTATCATATTTGAAAAAAAGATTAAATTTACCTCTCATTTGCATCATAAATAAACTTTACCCCCACCTCCCTAATGTGCAAACATATACTCTGAATTGGTATATATAGGGGTGGGGGTAACATTCATTTCTGACCAAAATGATTAGTATATTTGGAAAGAGCATAAAAAAGGGGGTAAATTTTTTGTTATTCATATTACTGATTTACAAATAAAGTAAGCATACCACTCTGTTGGTATGCCTTTGTTTATGCTCTTTCCAAATATAATAATCATTTTTGTCAGAAATGAATTTTACCCCCACCCCTATATATACCAATTCAGGGTATATATTTGCACATTAGGGGGGTAGGGGTAAATTTTATTTCTTATGTAAATGAGAAGTAACTTTAAACTTTCCCCTTGCCCCCCTAATGAGCAAATATATACCTTGAATTGGTATATATAGGGGGTGGGGGTAAAATTCATTTCCAACAAAAATGATTATTATATTTGGAAAGAGCATAAAAAAGGCATCAAGTGGTATGTTTACTTTATTTATAAGTCAATAATATGAATAACAAAAAACTTACCAAAAAAAGACATTGAGTGATATGTTTACTTTATTTGTAAGTCACTTGCCAAGAAATTAGGTCAATATACACAAAATCATATTATAGAGTTAGGACTAAAGTGAATACACCATTCGATGCCTTTTTTTATGCTGATTACAAATATAATAAGCATTTCTATTGGAAATAAATTTCAGCACCCCCCCCCCTATATATGCCAATTCAGGGTTAGGTTAGGTATAGCCTATATAGGGGGAGGGGCTGAAATTAATTTCCGATAGAAATGCTTATTATATTTGTAATCAGCATAAAAAAAGGCATCGAATGGTGTATTCACTTTAGTCCTAACTCAATAGCCTAATATGATTTTGTATATATTGACCAGAATTTACCCAGGTTTGATTCAAATCTGAAAGCCTAGCTGAGTTTCAGATCAAATAGAATTAGGCTATATTATATTATCAAAAAATAACTTAAAAACATGGATGAGAATAGGTTATGGTTAGTTGATACTTACTGCACAAGAAACCATCAGGGTTTCAGGCTACAGATGAACTGTAATAAATGTGAATTAAACCATAGAAATGAGCATAAGACTAGGCTAGCAAATTTAAAATTTTCTTTTTTGTTCAAGCATTTCTGCTTCTGGAGAACCACTACTCCTAACCTTTACCATGAATTTATTAGGTACATATTTTCTTACTTAATACATGTCCAACTTACCTTACAATTCAAGATGTAGATTGCATCCTCATATGTTAAACTCAATAGGTCTTTGTCCCTGTTAGTAGCTAATCCACTTTGATCAGGTTGAAAGTGGCCATCAAGTGATAAATTTATTAATTTCGGCCATCCTACGGGAAAGTACATCTTTTATGCATCAATTATAGAACAAAATAGCTGTTTATCCAAATGTAGGCCTATGCTAATTAATATCCTTATTAATCATCTTCCTACAAGTTTGAAATTTTTGCCTTTTGGACAGGGCTGCCTCTCTGACCTGGAAGAATTTACTAAATCGGAGGGGAAAAATTTACTAGATCGCTTTTGTTTTTACTAAATGCTCAAAAAAAATTTTTGCACGTGCGGCTACGCCGCACACGCACCATCAAGCATCGATTTTACTATAGGAGGATAATCAAAACGATCTTCACAATCTTTTTTCCTTTTTTCTTCTTTTTTTTCTCTTTTCCTCTTTTCTTTCGTTTTGATAGTATGATTGAAAAATCCGGAAACCTACAAGTTCAAAAATCCTTTTTTTTAAATTTGTATTTACTTTTAATTTCTCTCAGCAGGCTCCTTTCTCCTCAATAAAGATTTCAAATAACCTCATAAATTTTCAAACTGAGGAGATTCACCTAATAACCTTGGGTGGTTGGCTTTTGTTTTGATTCCAATAGATTCCCAATCATCACAAATCCAAGTGTCATTATAGCTTCATTTTTAGTTGGTAAGATTTGATACATAGAAAGCTGATTTTGTCGACCTTTAGAGGCCGGAAGTGAACTGTCTGTTTATGAAAATAGGTGACTGCTTGTCTGTCTTTGAGACAGACAAGCAAAATTGTAAATTGTAAAACAGACAAGCAAAAATTGTAAATTGTCAAGTTTACGATAATTTTGTTCCCTGAATTCATGGAAAATAAAAAAAAGTTTTGTTTACTATAAATAATGACTTTTTACTAATTTTTACTGGATTTCGGGAAATTTACTAGATCCTCTAAATTTATTAGATTTTTTTTACTAGATCTAGTAAAATCCTACTGACGGTGGCAACCCCGCTTATGGATGTATGTCAAATGATCCCTAATTTTAGGGCCATTCTTTTACTCATCTTTGTGCTAAAGGGATGGGCACACGTAGCTGATTTCGGGAACTGATTTCCAAATCAGCGCCGATTTTAAAAGAAATCGGCTTCGATTTTAGCTTGAAAATTTTTCTAGTTTTCGGCACCGATTTACAAAATCAGCGCCGATTTTCATCATGATCGTCATAAAAAAAACAGAAATACAAATAAATAGTCAGCTAGAGGTGTTTGTGGTGAAAGACCCCGCTACTGAGCTGAGAAATAAACTGAGAATTAAGTTGGGATCAATCATGCAAGTATTAAGCGGGGCTCCCATGGCGTCAATAAAGTTAATAAAGCTGTCCATAAAGTTAATAAACCGTTTTCCTCTTATAACTTTATTGAATTTATGGTTGTCGGAAAGAAGTTAAACTTTATTTAACTTTTTCAATAAGGTCCGGAAAGTTTAGCCAATAGAACCGTGAGCAAAATGCAATATATTTAAAATACAAAAATAAAGTTCCTTCTTTCTAAGGATAATTCCGTTTTACTCTAATTAAGTTTAAATCTAGTTTCAAAAAGAAAGAAAAGTCCTTAATCAGCAAAGAGAAAAATTGCCGTTAGCCTCAGACAAAGAACGGCGCTATCCAACTATGGATTTCACTAAGATAGTGGGCAATAAAAAAGATGCTACACACAATATTCCTAAGGAAGTTCAAATTATAATAGACATGTGAACTTTTGAATCATCATAAATAATTAAGACATATTATCGGATAGAGTGTTCGGACCACCTCTGGACTTAGGCCAATCGTGGGGTAGCTCCCGCTGTACCTGGTAAGGATTTAGTATATATAGCGAAGAAGCGTTTTTCATGCTCTCATTATTATCGACAGATTTATTTCGGCATTCAGGCTTTGCAATTCTATCATTGTTGTTATCTTAGTCACCGTTGTTGTAATTGGATGTGGCCCACTGCTGTTCACCTAATTATGTAAGTCTCAATAAATCTATTGCTTTTTACATGTGTTTATTTCATTTTATATGTCTGTATCTAGTCTAACGACAGGTAAATAGTTCGCAGATCTCCAAGGTACGTTCCCAAAAATATGATCTCCAGATACCTCGAGGAAAAGAGGCCACATTTATATGGCAACACATTTTATTTTCTCTCAATGATTGAGGGTGGCGCGGTCCTAAATTTACTTCACTCCCCATTGCTGTGGCGCAGGCCTTGATGGCACAATCTTTAGCGCTATAAGTGGCCCTATCGGAGAACTTATAAGGTCTAAGATCGCAGCTTTAAAGTACGATATTAGATTTGACGCGGTCAATATTTATTACCGCAATTAAGCCCAGTCCTCTCTTTAATAGCTACAATTTCCTTTTATTGCTACAAATGGGACGGTCGGAAATTGGAGGAAAACTTGCGAACTAGTTAGGCTATAAACCTTGCAATTTAAATTTCATCTTTGGAAAGATACAGACATATAAGTAAAGCGATTAGGCCTATAACCGCTAAGCTACTACAGGAAACCCTTTAGAATATCTCATAGGAGATAATAGCCTCCCCCAAAATAGGTTAAGTGAAATAATAAATTTATTTTGAGTTTATTCAAATGCAAAAAAAAATGTCGGAAGACCTAAGCGATTTATTAATGGCGCAGAAGTTGGTCGCAAAAAATATAGAAATAGCAAAGTCTATCCCGGAGTACAATGGTCAATCAGATATTGACGAATTTAATATCCAAATGGCCCAGTTTGTAGAACTAACAAAAACAGAGCTAGAAACGTTAGTCGACATGCTTCTATTACGATTAAAAGGCCAGGCCTTAACCTTTCTAAAGCAGATTGAACATACCATAGGCGCTGACGCCAGCTTGCCAATAAATACGGTGGACAAATTGTTAAAAGCATTTAAACATAGATTTATCGAAACCAGTTCCATAAATAAATTAAAACACGGAATGGTGTGCTTTGACTATTCACAAAATATAAGAGGATATCTTGATAATATACGCATTTCCGTAGAGGTAAAATACGGAAGAGGTTCAGGACAACTGTATGAAAAAGTCATACTAACTACCTTTTTGCAAGGGCTACCCCCAAAACTATATAGAATGGTAATATCCAAAAATATTCAGTCGTTGGATCTTGCAGTTCAGGAAGTAGAGCGATTGATCGAAGTTGATACGATGGTGGCTAATCACACTAAAGCAAAAATAAATAGCCTAAGCAAATCAAACGCAAGTATGGCCTTCAAGGGCGATCAGGCGTCTCCCAATTTATTTTCAGGGGAAAACTCTCCAGTACCACAAATAAATAAAACACAAGAACCTGCTAGGCAGAAAACAGTACGTTTTCAGCCCATCAAACAATGTAGTTACGAAAATAACCCTACAATAATAAGATGCTATATTTGTAATCGTGTTGGGCATATCGCGAGAGAGTTTGCCGTAATGTCCCCAATTGTATATCAAGAATTGCTGTTAGTAGTACGCAAAATTATGGCAATCATTTGTTCGGAAGAAAAAATTTTAGCGCCGGTGATGCACTAGGCTATAGCCAGGGAAGAACCAAATTTGTATAACCCTCCCCCCAATAGACAAATTAATTACCGGTTTGAAAACCCAAATACTCGCCAAAGCCAATATAATGCGAGAATGCTATATAGAAATTACGAAAATTTACAAACGGGAAATGAAAATTTTGCAAGCCAACGGCATTGGCAGTCACCGCCAGCAAGCGGCACTGACGCAAGACATCCAAATTACCGTGATAATACATGGCGAAGGCAGACAGATGTAAATCAATTAGATATGCCTACGGAATCTCATATGTCTGAATATCCGTTGCAGGCACCGACGCATGAAATAAATCCTCAGGGAAACGTTTCAGGCCCCTCAGAAATGTAAATTGGACCTGGAGTGTGCCCAGAATATTTAATAGGTCCAAATTGATAGTAGTTCCGTCTTGTAGTGATAGTATTAACAAGTTATCTATATTTAATGATTTTTGTGTAGAAAACGTTTACTTTAAGGCTTTAGTTGACAGTGGAGCTACGGTTAATATCATAAGCTCATGCGTATTAAATATGGTGCCTCTGCATATTAGGCAACAAAATAATTTTAATAATCCCAATTTAACTAGTGTGGCAGGACCTAAATTGGATGCAAGAGGTTCAATTTACCTACAAGTAAAATTTGACAACAGAATTTTTCCGACAAATTTTACAATATGCGATAATATTTAGTACGAGGCCATAATAGGTCCAAATTTTTAAGGTCTAATAGAACGCTATTAGACCTGAAAAACGAGAGACTTTTTTACTTGGCTCAGATAGGGGAAGAAATTTCTACCTTAAGAAATTGTAACAGAGGTTACGAAGACAACGTAACAGTAAATAAAATTTCTGGTGGTATAATGTCGCAATGTTTTGAACCTCATGTCTCGCAAAAAGGACATGGCATAGTTAGAAATTTGTTCAATTATTCTGAGAGACATTGCAGAGATGAAGTAAATTTAAAACATAAGGATATTGAATCTGCGAAAATAAAAATAGGAGATATGCGACAGTATAGGTCAAACGAAATTAAGAAAAGAGCGGAATTATGGAAAAATATAGTAAAACCCAAAGTGACGCCGCAAGATGCCGCAATGGCACAGCATAGTGCCAGTATGAATCTAATAAACAATGTAAATAAAGAGAAATATTACGGATTTGCGATAAGGAAAACAAAAGTCCCTCCCAAAACGATGCAAACAATTCAAATATCACAGATGATTGAACCAGTAGTTAGCAAATCAGAAATATGTTTTGTGACCCCGTCAAATGAAATTCCTGAAAATCTGTTATGCGAGGAACAGATTATATCTTACGACAAAGGAGAAAGTTTTATTTGGGTAACTAATAAGCACAAAAATGACACAATTACAATAAAAAAGGGGACGTGTTTAGTTCAAATCCAAGTTTTATCAGAGAATGATTTAAATACATGGGAAAATTCTAAAAGAAACCTAGTTAACGGAATTTAAACTTCAAATAACAAATATCCTGTAACTAAATCGCAATTTTTAAACAAATTTAATATGGATCATATTACGGAGTTGGAACTTCAGAAAAAATTATGCGAATTATTATGGAATTTTAAAGATGTATTTTCCGCATCTGAAGATGACATCGGACTGATACTATTTTATGAACACTCAATTTTAATGACTGGTAATCCCTTAGCAAAACAGCCATATCGTGTGCCATATAAGCAAAAAGAATGGTTAAAAAATAAAATCCATGAATTAGAAAAAAAATGAAACTATATGTCCCAGTATAAGCCCGTATTCTGCAACAGTGATCTTGGTACCAAAAAAAAATGGTGATCTTTGACTTGTAGTAGACTATAGAGCCCTTAACAAACAAATAGTTAGTGGTAAATTTCCTTTACCAAGAAAAGATGAAATTCTTGACAAAATTTCAAGTAACAACAAAATTTTTACTTCTTTGGACCTCACCCAAGGCTATCACCAAGTGAAAATACCCGAAAAAGATGTCTATAAAACTGCGTTTTCAACATCTGAATGTGGCTCATATAAATAATTAAGGGCACCTTTTGGACATAAAACAAGTTCAAGCGCGCTATGTAGACCCCTATTACATCTATTAAGACAATTAAAGAATATCATTCATTTTGTTGATGATGTCATATGCGTGGGAGAAAACACTGAACAACACTTAGCAACATTAGCTAAGGTGTTCGAGAAATTCAGACAGGGCAATCTAAAATTCCAGCCTGAAAAAGTAAATTTATTTCAACCCAAAATTAAATTTTTAGGAGTAGTAGTAACACAAGGAGAGATATCCCCAGACCCTGATAAAATAAAATGTGTTGAAAACCTCAAACCCCCCAGAACTATGAAAGAATTAAGGGGAATTTTAGGTCTTACTGGCTACTTTAGAAAACTTGTGCGCAATTACGCCCAAATTGCGAAACCCCTCACGGAATTAAATAAAGGGAACTCCCAAAATGTTACCTGGTCCCAGAAAGCTCAAACTTCCCTAGACCGTCTCAAAAATGCACTTACTTCTGAACCAATATTATCACTTCCTGATTTCGAAAACGGACAATTTGTGGTCACAACCGATGCTAGTTCAAAGGGCATTGGCGCTATTCTTTCGCAAGTAATCCCGGTAGAAAACCCTAATCCTCTAGAGGGAACGCCTAAACAAAAGCAAATAGTAAAAGTTATATGTTATTCGAGTAGAACTTTATCAAAAGGCGAAAGTAGTTATTCCGCCACAAACTTAGAATTATTATCTATAATCCACCACTTCGACAAATTTAGACACTATTTAATCGGTAGAAAATTTATGATACTACGATACCATAGAACTTTGCAGCATCTCCGTGAGTTAAAAATCTACAGAGAAATGCTATTGAGGAGGATTATGCTAGCTAATTGTATAAATTACGAATTTGAACATCCATAAGTCCAACAAAACGTAACTTGTTACGTTATAATTATCCACCAAAAAAATAGGCCGTCGGAAAATGAGGAAAATGAAGTTAACACTATCAATGCTAAGAGTAAACATAAATGTAAGAAAAACAAATTCAAAGACACAGTAAAAGAAAAATAGATTAACTATTGTCCCTTGTCTTTAGAAAATATAAAAAGAGAGCAAAAAAAGGACGAAAGGTGTGTAGCACTAATCAATTATTTTTTTGAATGACGATACGCTACTTTATAAATTCAAAAATCTTAGAGAAGAGAGATAATTTTTCTATGATCTGGATGAAGAAATACTATGTAGAATCGTGACTGCTGAGACAAATAGAAACCAAACCTCAATAATACCTGAATTACCACAAAACTTAATAATACCTGCCTTCAAATATTTTCATTAAGATATAAGTGGACACTTAGGAGTAACGAAAACTTTCCATAAATTAAAACAATATTTTTACGTGCCGTCGGCAATAACAAAACTTAAAGAATTTGTAAGTACATGCGAAGCGTGTAACTTAAGAAAAATCTCCCAAACTTATCCTAATCCTCCAATGGGAAGGGTCCCGGTAGCAAAGTACCCCTTCGATATTATCTCATTTGACTTATATGGAACCAGCGGAGGCTTGTCTGTTTCCAGCAGAGGCCATACTTGTGTTCTTTCGGTTATAAATCACTTTTCTGGATTTACTTTTGCAAAAGCTTTAAAGAATCAAGGCGCTGACGCCACTAGTAAGGCGTTTGTGAAATTAATTTTACAATTTGGCGTTCCAAATAAAGTTTTAAATGACAATGGAAGCAATTTTGTTTCAAAAATAACACAAGACTTAATGAATTTTCTTAATATAGAGAAAATGGTGACAGCTCCGTACCACCCACAATCTAATGGTAAAATAAAAAAAAGGCATAAAATATTTTCTAACGTACAAAGTATTTATACAAAAGGTAATAAGAACGACTGGGAACAATTCTTACCTTATTTAACTAACGTAATCAACACTGCTTATTCAGAAACAACCAAAGACAATTCATTTTGTATACTTTTTGGTCGTGATTTTTGAGTCCCGTATGATGAGATTATTGAATCTTGGCAGTATTATAATAACTCGGAGGATTAAAAACAAGAATTCATAAATAGGATGAGGAAAGCTTATAAAATAGTTAGGCAAGAGTTGGAAAAATGTAAAATAAACCAAGAGCTAAGAAACCAACCCAAAGTCAAGGGGAGTATAGACTTCAAGATAGTAGACTGCGTCTACCTAAAGAACGAGGTAAAAGAGGAAGGAAAGTAACTGTCCACCAAATATTCCAGACCGTACAGAATAGTCAAAAAGTACGACAACGGCTATACTTTTAAAATGGAGAACCCTGGTAGTGGAAGAACTTACCAGGCGCATGTTAGCCGAATAAAAAGAGCCAAATTTCCAGAAAGATGGGAACCACATCCCTCCTCTACTGATTCGTCAGATGCAGAAAATGAGCCCCCTAGATCAAGATTGGCCGAGCTAAAACCCTTTAATTTCAAGCAAGACTATTTCGAGGATTAGAGCGATGAGAAAAATTTTGAAGAATTTTTAGCCATGAAAAATTTAGTTATTCCTAAAGGAAAATCTCTACTACCAGAGAAAGTAGAAATGCTAAAATATTCAAAAAGTTCATCATCAGAGAGCGCGGGCGCATTGGATTATACAATATCTCCGAAAACCCAATTTTTCCCCGATAGAATTTCAACCCCTTGTCCCCCCAAAAGATTTCCAGACGATATGGTTTCCCCTGCAACACAAATAGAAAGGCCCCTGTCTTTACAGGAGGAATTAAACAGAGCTGTAGAAACTCTCGGTAAGACTGCAAAGAAAACTCCTCCCAAAGATTCAACTAAAAAAAATCTGCGAGAAGCTATGTATTTAATAAATTTCCCCATAAAAACGAGTCAAAGTACTTTGCCCGAGAATAAAACTCCCAAGGATGACCAGCAAGGAATATATCATGATATAACTGTGTCCAAGGTCAAGCCTAAACAGTAAACTTCATGGAGGGAAACCCTAGTGCAAAAAATGCCCCATCCCCCTGAAGACATGGCATTCAAACAGTGGAGGAACCCCGCAAAAACTCTTGATTCCTCCCAAAGCTCTCAAGAATCTTTCAAATCTCCCGAGTTGAAAACTCAAGGTGAGGACTTAGGGAATAAACCTTCTACTTCCAGAGGAGTAGAAATTTACGAAGGAAAGGGAGGTGAAACCTCAAAAACACGAGGTGCAACCTCTAAAAGTTCTAATGCGGAATAATTGGAAATCGGTTACGAATAGTCTGACGGTGAATCAGACCAGATAGTAGTTTAAGAAATAGAGAAATCAAATCCGACTTCAGCAGCTGTGCACGCAAAAGAAAAAGAATTAAAAGGGCAAGAATTTTTAAAAAAAAAACAATGCAAAAAATTTGATCTCAGTTCGCTATCAAAAACTGAAAAGAAAAACCGCAAGAAACAGAAGAAAAAGTAACGACACAGTCAGGTAGAACGGTTAAGAAACCGGAAACAATAAAGTAACCATAAAAATACAAAAAAAGGGAATTTAAGGAATAGGCGTCATGAAGGAATAATAATTTAAAAACTTTTCCTTTACGAATAAAAATTATATGATTATAAAAATGATACAGATATTTTTTTCTCAATATATATCAATTC
Organism: Artemia sp. Qi Xiang Cuo; assembly: GCF_049724085.1. Classification (NCBI taxonomy): domain Eukaryota; kingdom Metazoa; phylum Arthropoda; class Branchiopoda; order Anostraca; family Artemiidae; genus Artemia; species Artemia sp. Qi Xiang Cuo. Next base: position 60,167,421 of record NC_142807.1, on the reverse strand, counting down.
CCAAAAACAAATTCTAATTAAAAAGTAGCACTGCATATAACTATTTCAAATAATTTCCTTTAATATGAAGAGTCTACCCGTACCATTCCAGTACGAGGTATCCAGGCCAACTGAAAGAAGTCGTAATAGGAAGTACTAAGCGAGAAATATTCATACACCTTAGAAATTATCTTTGGTTATTTTCGGTTCCAAGAGAAACTGTTGGAACTTTGTCTTGTTACAATAATACAGAAAGAATAGACCCAAGTTACAAAACAGAATTACTGTTACAAAATGTGGGTACGATAACCATAAGACAAGGATTTCGATTTATAACTAAAGAGTCAACTGTTCGAACGCCGTTAATTGCCACGAGCACAAAGATAATAAGTCCCAAATTAATCAATTTCAAGGCAATTAACCTGTCGTACACTGTTTCCAATATAGGAAAAGAGGAAGTGAAAACATCGGTATGGACCAAAATTGAAAAAACAAAGAGGAACCACAGCTTACAAAATCAGCGAAGCATTAGACTCTCAGATCCCCCTATTTACGAACGAAGACCAGATATTAACGTATGTGGATGATAGGTACGGATTATTCTCAGCCAATTTTTTTGGAACATACTATTGACCGTATGTTTCGTATTCGTGATATCCCTGACCATGAGAACCTTACTAATTTTTGATTATGGAAAAATCCTGAGACTAAAAAGGCGAAAACCAAGAAAAGAACACGGGGAAACAGCTGAAATCCAGAGGTTAAACCCGGAACCCCCTGAGAACGTCTAAGCCAAGAAAAAGGGAAGACGTTTGAAAAACAGTGGGTATAGAGGTCTCCACTCGTCCTTGCTATGTCTTGTTCCCTCATTGTAAGGTTGTTTACGTAAAACCGTGTGGTTATGACGCTGCAACATGCGTTTCTAAAACAGCACGGACGTGCGTGAACAATGCAAACATGAAATATGTTGTAAAATTAGACCTCAAAATTAATCATGTAGCGAAACTCTGTTTAAATGATTATTTTAAATCCAATGTAAAATTAGCTAAGTGTTGAAAGAAGTTAAAATAAAGTGTATATAGTAGTGTATATTAGAAAGCATAATAAGAGCCCACACTTAAAGTTAAAGAATTAAACTTTTATATCGTCGTTAGGCTATAACAACTTAGAAGAAACTTCTATGTATTGAATTTTCCCATAGGATCTTTAATTAAATATATTCGCCAGCATGATAAAAACTTAGTTTTGTGTATTAATATTAGTATATTTGTTAAACTCTGTCTCGTAGCGTAAAAATAATGTACCCAATCGATATGTGAATTATTTGTACTATGAGTATTTACCTTAAAGAACGTGTGATTCTGCCTTGTTATTTTTATTACAGGAAGTGGATTGACATATTGGACATCGATCATTACAATGAGTTGTCCAGCGCAGATGCAACCTAGTAGCATCTATTTTCATCATATCTCAACCAATGAAGAGTACTCACCAAAGACTCCAGCAAATTTTCATCCCAGCTACGTCTACGAAAATTACAGTTACCTTTTGATCGTTGTTTCCTCGACCATGAACCATATTAAGTATCAGGTAACATTATACTTGAATCTCAGTATATGGTGCATTATAGAACTATATAATCACATAAATTCTGAGTACCCCATCGATCAGAACAAGATATAAGTACATAAATATCGCCTTTGATAATCATTATGGACCCATATACCATATGACCGTATAGTTATGATATTTGATTACTCCAAAAACTATTTATGTGTCACAGAATCACGCGTCCAATCCCTTTCGACCATCTCTCGGAATCCATCCTATCTCCTTTGTGTGGAAAGTTCATATCTCTATTATCCCATAAATGTTACGAGATAATTTCTGAAAAATTGACCTGGAAACCAAAATTAGCCCCAGTGACCAACCCCTCAGTGACAAACACCCCTCCCACAAGTTAAAGACAAAATGTTGAAGGAGTCACTATAGTTTGATGTCGACCTGTTCCAAATCCAAACTTCAGTTCCCCTGTGATTAACCTAGGAATCACCGCAAAGGTTAATAGACGCAAGCCATAAACTAACAATTTTATAAGAGAACTGTGATCCCTAAGTGCACGAATGAACAATTTTATTCGAGAAATACATTCTCTATGTGCCTTAAAATATCCCAAAAAATGATATGCTGAGAAGAAAATGAACGCACTCCCAGTGTTCGACCCCTTAATGACAAGGCACCATATAAACTATCAAAAAGCAGGTGAGAATGAACTCTGATAGCATATTCCCACACCTGTAGTTGGAAGCATAATTTCTCAATTGAAAATTAGAGAAAGCTAATCGTGTGAAGACAATCATGCTCGAACTGTTCCATGAAGAAACTATATTGTAAGTGCTTTAAAAAATTTTGCCAAGACGAAAAGAGTGAAGGACAATAATTTACAACAGAAGAATTGAGTAAAAGACTCAAATGGTGATGAAATAGATGTGAAGTTACATATGTTACTTCTTAATAACTTTAAGTTAACTATATGTTACCTCCAATATCCTATCATTAACGTTGCGTAGCAAACATCCCCAGTGAAAATGTTCTAAGGTTACCAGTGAACATGGTAAATCTAATATTGTGTGTTTTAATTCGTTCTTGTATGTAGTGTTAGATGTCCAGATAGAGTTATATGTAGCGTTGTCGAGCTATTCATTTAATGTAGCGTAGATAGAAAGCAGTGTGCCCTATAGACAGCAAAATAAAAAAAAGGCCTTGTAAAAAGTGAATTTCAAAAAAAAAAAATCTTATGCAAAGGTAGAATAGCCCCAACCTTGTTGGAAATGTAAAAGAAATCAGTGTTAGATGTAGAAAAAAAATCTTTACCATAGTAGCTAGCCTAGAACCATGAATAATCTTAGTCCGGTAGATGAATTTTAGATAGGGACGTAGAATAAAATAAGAAGAGTAAAAGAGAAAATTTTTAGCACTCCTGAGTAAGCCAAAATATAAACATAAAATAATACAATGTCAATGAAAATTATGTAGAATAAATAGTTAATAAATTGCGAACATTTCAAAAGCCCAAAGGCAAGCAAATCCTACTGACGGGACGTCATTAAATAATGGGAAGGGTAATATGTGCCGTGAGTAAAATGATATATTTAAAATACAAAAATAAAGTTCGTTATTTATAAATATAATTCCGACTCCCTCTAATTAATTTTAAATCTAGTTTAAAAAAGAAAGAAAAGTCCTTAATCAGCAAAGATAAAAATTGCATTTAGCCTCATACAAAGAACGGCGCTATCCAGCTTTGGATTTATCTAAGATAGTGGGCAATAGAAAAGATGCTACACACAATATTTCTAAGGAATTTTAAATTATAAGAGCCGTGTGAACGTTTGAATCATCAGAAATATTTAAGACAGATTATTGGACGGAGGGTTCGGCCCGCCTCAGGACTTAGGCCAATCGTGGGGTAGCTCCCACGGCACATGATCAGGACTTAGAATATATAGTGAAGAAAAGTGTTTTTCGTGCTCTCATTATTATCGACAGATTTATTTCGGCGTTCAAGCTTTGTAATTCTATCATTGTTGTTATCTCAGTTGCCGTTGTTGTCAATTGAAGTGACCCACTGCTGTTCACCTAAATATGTAAGTCTCAATAAATCTATTGCTTTTTTATCTGTGTTTATTTCATTTTATATGTCTGTATCTAGTCTAACGACAGGTAATTAGTTCGCGAATCTCCAAGATACATTCCCAGTAATCTGATCTCCAGATAGCTCGAGGAAAAGAGGCCACATTTATATGGCTACACATTTTATTTTCTCTCAATGATTGAGGCTGGCGCGGTCCTAAATTTACTTCACTCCCCATTAATGGGGTGCAGGCCTTGATGACACAATCTTTAGTGCTATAAGCGGCGCTATCGGAGAACTTATAAGGTGTAAGATCGCAGCTTTAAAGTACGATATTAGATTTGACGCGGTCAATATTTATCACCACAATTAAGCCCAGTCCTTTCTTTTATCGCTACAAATTTTCATTTATCGCTACAATAGGAGAAGACTTGTGGAAAATTTCAATTCAGCTAAAAGAAACTAATTAGATAGCCAGTCTTGAACTTTTTTCTCTAATCTATGGAACATTGTAGCAGAAGACTTGCTTATTTCACTAGTGAGAAATAAACCTTTAATATACAGTTCCTTACAAAGGGAACATAAGGACAGAGTTTGTGTTGAAAACGTATTCAAGGAAATAAGTGAAGGAATGTGTCAAGAATTGGGTCCTCATTTTTATCTGTGAGCCTTCTTTAGGAAATTTTAAAGTAAAAACAACATATAACTAAAGGCTAATTTATTAAATTGAAAAATTTATCAAAAAATAATGTCAGATATATTCAAGAATGAACGTGTGAATAATTCAAATTAATTGCTTCAAAAAATTTCCATAAAGTCAGTAAGGTAAAATTCATATGTGAGAGCGACGAACTTTACGGTATGTAACTTTGCAGAATACTTTATTAACTTTATCCTCTTGAGACCTGACCATAGAAATACTTTTCTGATTATGTTCATTTCTTTTTTAGTTGACTTAAAAAAAATCATTTTGACAATTGATCAACAAAAAAAAAGTTGACTCCCCATCTCTCCCTCTGGAGGGTGTCCATGGGTGTGGACATTGGGTCCCTGTCGAGCTAAAAGTATAGTAAAAATCTGTTTCGTCTATAAAAGAGATTTAAACATTACTCTTCATGAAATTTCTTGAAGCAGTTGTTGTCTCGTGTCAAGCAGAGAATGATTTTACACTGCGAGCACATCCATTCTAACCTTTTGCAGCATCCAGCCCTTCTGCACTGGGCAGCATTCGCCAAGTCACGAAATTCTGGTAGATGCAGTGCAGCTCTGGCATGTGGTGGAGGGATTGACCTGTTTTTCACAATCCAAACACGGTGCTGGGTTTCACCCAAGAGTTCTTCGTCGCTGTTTTCTTGACCTCTTGACTCCAAGCTTCCAGAATTGAGCAAACAATCGGTTACCTTGTAACGAAGGTCAATGAGTTGTTTGAGGTCACCAAAAACTTCTGGGCCATGACTCTTCAGCTCATGAAAAGCATTGGCTAGTGCAGCGTCCACAAAAATATGAAACAGGCACACAGTTCATTTTTTAGCACGCGTCTCAAACCGGTAATAGCTAACCATGCGGTCCACAGGATCGACCCCAACCATGTAGGTGCTGTAGTTGGAGACTACTCGTGGACATTTGACTTGCACGTAAGACCCCTTGAGCTTGTAATACCGTTTGACCTCTGTCTCTTCTTCTATGCCTTTGCAGTTTGAAGACAGGATTTGAGCCACTTTCTTATCATACCACTGGGTCACGGCTACTTTTCTATCTGAGCACACAGATATGATAGAGGTTCCTCTTCCCTTTCTTTTCATCTCTGTTTTGAAAAAAAGCGTTGGGCCGTTGGCGTCCATACGGTTCTTCATGATAGTTCCGGTTGCATTTATTTTTCTTTCAGTCAGCATGTTGAGGAGCTTAACAGACGAGAAGAATCGGTCAAAATAGAGGTATGTACCATCTGGTAGGGTCTCAGACAAGCGCAGTACGATCCCAGCTGACAAGCCATGTGCTGCCAGCTCTTCTCTCAGGGTGGTGGCTCCTTGGTAGATTTGGAAGACAAGTATCAGCCCTGAGAAGCTGGCAAGGACGAAACTCTTTAATCCAACCGGATTTGGCTTGTTAGGGATATTTTGCTTAAGAGTCGACATACCCTGGAAGGGTATCATCTGTTCGTCAATTGAACAGTTCCTGTCACGTGGAAACTGGAGACAGATATTCCTGAAGTTGTCAAGGATCGGCTGCACCTTCCAAAGTCTGTTTTTGGTTTTTTCTTCGTCTGAGATTTCTGAATCAACAACAAACTTCAGGTTCGACCGGATTGTGATGAGTCAATCTCGACTCATCTTTTGTGATATGGCTTCCACCCTAAACTTCCCAGACCAGTACATGCGGATCCGAGGAAATTTGATGTTTCCCATCAGGATGACGATGCCAACAAAAATTTTCAGCTCGTCTGGAGTTACATTCAAGCTATTTTGGTCGGCCAACTGATAGTAGTACTTCAGGCAAAAATCTCTACGTCCGAAAAAACTCTCCGGGTAATATTGCAAAAAAAGAATTGTTCTGTACTTCAGTCGTCGTAGTCCTGGAAATGAGTGGGGCCCAAATCCAGGCCATGATGATGATTGAACCGTCGAGACTTCCTCCAGGACAAGGTTACTGCTGCTTTGTCAGCCTTCAAGCGTTTGGAGCGGGTTTCTAAGGGTACGTCATCATCAGAATCTTCACTTTCAACATCTGGAAGAACAGCATAACTGCTTGATGACGGAAAGGCTGCAACAGCTGGTTCTCCACCGGAGTCGGAAGACGCCAAAGAGTGGTTTTTGATCCATTCCTCATCATCATCTAAATCAGAGAGGTCCAGGTCGCTCTCATCGAGCATTCCGAGGGTGTCATCAAGGAAAACTACACTGAAGGAACGGGTTTAGTAAGCTTAAGACTAATAGGTTGTTGCCAATTTAGTAAATAAACAATCACTGGCCTCTGCTATCTCAATTAGAATCAAGATTTGAGCAACGAAAAATCAACCCGAGCTTTTTGCTCGATTGGAACCGCCTGTCCACAGACGTGGACATGGAGGTTTTCCAAGTTCCAAAAGATGGCACTTATCAAACTAACTGCTTATAAAACTATCTAAGCACTGTCTACAGTCAAGAGAGTACACCTGATTTTTGTCATAACTCGTTCTCACCACTTTCTTTGTTTTCTCTTTTTTCTTACCTTTGCTTGTTTTCATATCCTTATTTTAGCCTTTTCTAGTTTGTAAAAACACCAGTAAAAGTCGCAAAAACTTTCTGAAAAAAACCAAAGATGGTATTTCAGGTCCAAAAAGCACGTTGAAATAACGAAACATTTGCTAGATGGCGAGGCCTTTGCACAAAAAATATTTTATTGGGATGTCCACAGACGTAGACACCAGGTCTCAGGAGGTTATTGACGCTGTGGAAGCCCCGCTTTAATAAACTCCAGTTGACTATTTGTGTCCATGATTTTTCGTTTCGAAAATCTCGCGCAAACAATTTTTCTTTCAACAAATTTTTCTTATTGCTATCGTTTGTCCGCTGCTGCTGAAATCGGTTCCCGAAATCAGTTACGTGTGCCTAGCCCTTAAGATCTTACATCTTTTGACAAAGAACGTTTAAAAGTGAAATCTTAGCACTTAGATCTTAACTTCTTATAGCGTTCTTTTGCAAACATCATTCTGCTCTGATCAGCGGTTTAAGAACAATGATGAGTATATCATCAAGGTTCTCTCATCATTGTTCTATATATACATTGTTCTCATCATTGTTCTTTTCGTTTCTTTTTAGTAATGGGCTTTTTTCGTTTCTTTTTAGTAATGGTGGTCCTGCACGGAAAATACCTCAGCTCAAATCATGTTAAGGTAATGGACACGGTTACCAGACTCCAACTCAAGACTGTTCCTGCAATAAAGTGAAAATTCTTAGACTTAGAACTGAAATCCGGAAGAATCTTCCATACACACAGTTAGCTTACAAGCACTTGAAAAAAGTTTTGGTCCTGAACTTAAATCAGTTCCCTCGGTAGTAAATCCTAACCTAACATCTTAAAAAAAACTAGTTTAGAAGACGAATCCTGCACTTCATGATCCAGCCAAGGATTTTCTAGATTCAAAACTGAAAACCCTTGCATCAGAAATAAAACCCTTGACGTTATTGTGGAAAACGGGATGTCTGTAACAAGCCACAAAACAAAAGTGGAATGCAAACATGAACAAAAGAATCCAACGAATAGTACTCAAAAAGCCTTTAAAAAAATGTCGCGGAAATTACATCCGAGAGAAATAAGAGATGACACTCACAGGGTGTACAAAAAATTCAAAACAGTCAACAAAACCATCAGCCAGTCCCACTAATATTCTGGATAAAGTTGTTAGGCCCCTTTGCGACAGAAAGACCATTGAAAAATAAAGAAAAAACGAAGTTGTAGAAAGACTAAATCCGCATTTTACTTACAATACTACCGTACCATCAAAATTCCTAACTGGAGTGAAACCCTTATCCCCTGACATAGTCAATTAAGGTTAAAAATGTCATACGCTGGATCAAGAATAGCGATGTCCTTGGTCCTGTTGGTATTCTTTCTGAGCTACTTAAAATTGATTCCACAATGCTAGAGAACATACTTCATAAAAAGGGTTTTGACACTTGCACAAGAGGCTATCAGAGGCAACACTGTAGCGTTGCCTATAGTAAAGGCAATACGGCTCCAATGTATTATAAATTTTTTTTCCCAGAGGCACTTCACACGGAAGGGATCGTCGTAGAAACTTCAAAGGTGGCTCATTCGATTGGAAGTCGAGAGTTCTAGTGCCCTTTTTAATAGTCAAAAATGATTGGACGGCAAATAGCCCCCCCCCAACGCCTATCATTCCCCAAAACACATCCAATAAAAATTTTGAGATAGCCATTTTGTTCAGCGTAGTTGATTCCAGATAGAAAATAAGTTTTTGAGGAGGAAACTCCCCCAAAACCCTCAGGGAAAGGGTTCCAAGTTATGCCCTGGGGGCATATAAGGTTTTTATAGATGGTGTTGTCGTCAAAACTTCAAAAAAGGATCATTCGATTGGAAATTCAAAGGGATAGTGCCCTTTCTAATAGTCGAAAGTGATTGGAGGGCAACTAGCCCCCCCCCACACCCATCATTCCTCCAAACACATCCAATCAACGTTTTGAGATAGTCGTTTTGTTCAGCGTAGTTGATTTCCAGATAGAAAATATGTTTTTGAGGAGGACAATCCCCCACAAATCTCAGGACAAGGGCTTTAAGTTATGCCCTGGGGGTATATAAGGTTTTTATAGAAGGCGTTGTTGTAGAAACTTCAAATAAGGCTCATTTGATTGGAAATTCAAAGTGCTAGTGCCCTTTTTAATAGTCAAAAGTGATTGAAGGGCAACTCGCTCCCCCCCCCCCGCCCATCATTCCTCCAAACACATCCAATCAAAATTTTGAGATAGCCATTTTTTCAGCGTAGTTGATTTCCAGATAGAAAATATGTTTTTGAGGAGGACACTCCTCCACAACCCTTGGGGCAAGGGTTTTAAGTTATGTCCTGGGGCATATAACGTTTTTACAGAAGGCATTGTCGTAGAAACTTCAAAAAAGGCTCATTCGATTGAAAATTCAAAGAGCTAGGCACTTTCTAATAGTCGAAAGTAATTGGAGGGCAACTAACCCCCCTCTCACGCCCATTATTTTCCAAAACATATCCAATTAAAATTTCGAGATAGCCATTTTGTTCAACGTAGTTGAAAGTTCTGGACATAAGGTTTTTGAGGATGACAACCTCTCCCCCCGAGCCCTCAGGGCAAGGGTTGTAAGTTACACTCTGGGGGCATATAAGATTTTTATAGAAAGCGTTGTCGTAGAAACTTCAAAAAGGGCTCATTTGATTGAAAATTGAAATGGCTAGTGCCCTTTTTAATAGTCGAAAGTGATTGGAAGGCTACTAACACCCCTTCCACGTCCTCCATTTATCCAAACACATCCAACAAAACTTTGAGAGAGCCATTTTGTTCAAAGTAGTTGAAAAAATCGGAAATTATATCTTTGAGGATGACAATCCCCCCACAGCCCTCAGGTTAGGGGTTGTAAGTTATGCGCTGGGGAATACAAGGTTTTTATTGAAAGCTTAGTTGTAGAAACTTGAAAAACGGCTCACTCAATTGGAAATTCAAAGGGTTAGTGCCCTTTTTAATAGTCGAAAGTGATTTGAGGCCACTAACCCCCCTCTCAAAACCACTTTTTCTCCAAACACTTCCAATCAAAATTTTTAGATAGTCATTTTGGTCAACGTAGTTCAAAGTTTTAGAAATTAGGTCTTTGAGGATGAGAAAGCCCTCTGAGCCCTCGGAACAAGGGTTGTAAGTTATGCCCTGGGGGCATAAAAGGTTTTTATAGAAAGTCATTTTGTAGAAACTTCAAAAAGGGCTCATTCGATTGGAAGTTAGAAGGACTTGCGCCCTTTTTAACAGTCAAAAGTGATTGGAGGATAACTAGCACCCCTCTTACAGCCACCATTTCCCCAAACATATCCAATCAAAATTTTGAGATAGCTATTTTATTCGACGTAGTTGAAAAGTCCGGAAATTTTGTTTTTTAGGATGACACTCCCCCACAGCCCTCAGGGCAATGGTTGTAAGTTATGCCCTGGGGGTTCATAAGGTTTTTTTTCATGGAAAGCATTATCATAGAAAATTCAAAAATGAATCATTCGATTAGAAATTGAAACGGCTAGAGCCCTTTCTAATAGTCGAAAGTGATTGGCTGAAAAATATCCTTTGTAGAAAAAACTTTCTGGCATACTAACAAATATAACATTAGAAGTAAGTTTACAGAAAATTTGTGCTTGAAGAATTATTCGACTTTATTTCTGCTCATCTTTGATTTAATGTAGCAGGTCTTTACTTTTTGTTGAAAAACATCCTATGTGGAAAAGAAAAAATTTCTGCCATACTAACTAATATACCATTAGAAGTAAGTATACAGAAAATTTGCGCTTGAACAATTATTCGACTTTATATCTGCTCATCTTTGATTTAATGTAGCAGCTTTTTACTTTTACTTGAAAAATATCCTTTGCGAAAAAAAATGTTTCTACCATACTAAAAAAAAATAAAAAATTAGAAGTACGTTTACATAAAATTTGTGCTTGAACAATTATTCGACTTTATTTCTGTTCATCTTTGATTTAATGTATCAGCTTTTTACTTTTACTTGAAGAATATCCTTTATGGAAAAAAGAAGTTTCTGTGATACTAATAAATATAACTTTAGAAGTAAGTTTACAGAAAATTTGCTCTTGAACAATTATTCGACTTTATATCTGCTCATCTTTGATTTAATGCAGCAGCTCTTTACTTTTAGTTGAAAAATATCCTTTACAAAAAAATGTTTCTAACATACTAATAAATATAGCATTAGAAGTACGTTTACATAAAATTTGAGCTTGAACAATTATTCGACTTTATTTCTGCTCATCTTTGTTTTTGTGTAGTAGCTCTTTACTTTAAGTTGAAAAATATCTTTTGTAGAGAAGAAAAAGTTTCTGCAATACTATCAAATATAACATTACAAGAAAGTTTACAGAAAATTTACGCTTGAACAATTATTCGACCTTATTTCTGCTTATCTTTGATTTAATGTTGCAGCTCTTTACTTTTAGTTGAACAATACCCTTTGTGGAAAAGAAAAGTTTCTGCCATACTAACAAATATACTATTAGAAGTAAGTTTACAGAAAATTTGCGCTTGAACAATAATTCGAATTTATTTATGCTCATCTTTGATTTATTGTAGCCGCTCTTTACTTTTAGTTGAAAAATATCCTTTGTAGAAAAGAAAAGTTTCTGCCATACTATCAAATATAATATTAGAAGTAGGTTTACAGAAAATTTGCGCTTGAACAATTATTCGAATTTATTTCTGCTCATCTTTGATTTAATGTAGCAGCTCTTTACTTTTAGTTGAAAAATATTCTTTGTGGAAAAGAAAAGGTTTAAAAAGATACAGCTCAATTCAAATTTTTTCCAAAGAAAATAATAAATCTCCAACTTTTTAATAAACAGTCTACGTGTTTGACGTGCTAGCATACCCTAAAAATAATGGAAATATAACAAAGTAATGCATAAAATATTTTTATTGAAATAATGAAATGTATAATATTAGCATAACGATATTTTACATAAATTATTATACATAATTAATAGTAATGTGCAATTTTGGACATTTTGATTCTGCTCCATAAAATAATTCATCGTGTTCTTTCTTGATAGTGCCCCCTGTAGAGATATCCATATTCTCTATGTCTCTCCTTTGGGTCTTTCTTTTCTACCATATCGAACATCCTTTTTTTAGACCTTCCTTGTGCTCCAGATCTTCCTTGAAATGGAGAGGGTGTCCTTTGTTTGTATTGTTTCTTGTGATATTGGTCGCTCCTTATATTCTTTATATTAAAACCTTATATTCCCCAGGACATAACTCACAACCCCTAACCTGAGGGCTGTGGGGAGATTGTCAGCCTCAAATATACAATTTCCGGACCATTCAAGTACTTTGAACAAAATGGCTATCAAAGTTTTGATTGGATGTGTTTGGATAAATGGAAGGCGTGGAATGGGTGTTAGTAGCCTTCCAATCACTTTCGACCTTTAAAAAGGGCACTAGCCATTTCAATCTTCAACCAAATGTGCCCTTTTTGAAGTTTCTACGACATCGCTTTCTATTAAACCCTTATATGCCCCCAGGGTTTGACTTACAACCCTTGCCCTGAGGGCTCTGGGGGGGGGGTTGTCATCCTCAAAGACCTTAGTTTCAGAATTTTCACCTACTTTGAACAAAATGGCTATCTCAAAATTTTGATTGGATGTGTGTGGAGAAAAAGCGGGCGTAAGATGGGGGTTAGTTGCCCTCCAATTATTTTCGACTATTAAAAAGGGCACTAGCCCTTTGAATTTTCCAATCGAATGAGCATTTTTTGAAGTATCTACGACAACACTTTCTATAGAAACCTTATATCCCCCCAGAGCACAACTTACAACCCTTTGTGCTGAGGTTGTGGGGGGTGAAAAACATAATTTCTATGAGAAAATCAACAACGCTGAACAAAATGGCTATTTCAAAATTTTTATTGGATGTGTTTGGGGAAATGACGGGCGTGGAAGCGGTGTTATTTGCCTTCCAATCACTTTTGACTATAAAAAGGGCACAAGCCACTTCAATTTTCAATCGAATGATCCCTTTTTGAAGTTTCTAAGGCAACTTCTTCGATACGAAGTGCCCTGGTCTAAAGGAAAAAAATAATGCATTGTGCCAACATCGTTCTTTACTTAGGCAGCTTCATAAACTTGCCTTAATAAGATATTTTAATATATTTAATATGGTCTAATGGTTGTAGCCAGCAACCTAGCAAGAGACGATCACGTCCAATGTTAAGAAATTTAATAACCCATAGCTTTTAAAATTAGAGTCAGATCCAAACAAAACGTACGCCATTAGAACTGCCTTGTCCGAAACCCATATATAGGAAGATTTCTGTCCCTTGGCTTGAACAGCAAGGGAAATATATTGGCTTGAAAATCAGGAAAAGTGACAGCTACTGGACTATTCTGTCTAAGCATCGTATATTTTTTCCTTTTTCTTTTTTGTCTTTTCCACAGATAGGTTGGCACTGGAACATCATAGAATGTTGTTCAATGACTCATTTTTATGAGTAATTGAAAAATTATCTCATTAATTTCAATAATTAATTTCGAGAAAATTAATGGGGTTAAAAACCTTTTGTAATTAAAACAAATTATTTTTAAAATAGAATAAATTTTTTAAGAAAAACCGCATATTTAATGTTAAAGACTGATCAGTGACATCATAATCGTAGGCTGTAGCCAGGTTGTCTCTTGCTATTCCAATTAAAAAAAAACCATAGACTTTTTCCTGCTCTTATTTTTTCATATAACAAAGAACATCTATATTAGAGAACAACCAGCTTAAGTTCATCCCATTTTTGTCTTTCTGTCTTTGCCGGGTTGCAGCGGTAGCTAGCAACCTGGTAAGAGACGATTACGTCCTATGTTAAGAAATACAATAACCCATAACTCCACAAACGATATTTGGTATATATTCTTCATACCTTCAAAGATTCTTTCATTTTTATCAAAGATGCTCCAACCATCTGCGTAATGAAGGTCAAAGAGATTTTTTACATGTCACAGAGACATATAAAAAAGTTAGGTTTATTTAAGTTCACTTAGTACGCTAAGTGAGCTTAAATAAACCTAACTTTTTTGCATGTCTCTCTCACTATACCGGTATGTCTGAGCGACTCTGCCACCAGCCATAACTATAGTTGTGAAGATGGCAGCAGTAGTCTCTAGATTCTGTGAAATGTTGTAAGATCCTTTTGATGTTAAGTTATACCTGTGTAGTTGAATTTGTTCTACATAAAAGTACTTTTTTTAAATTAATTTTTGATACTCACTCAATAAGTAATACAGTTATGAGTCTGCTAGTAGCATCTGTGTCTATGAAAATTCCTTTTCTTACATCTCTGAATTTTTAATAAACATTCTAAACGTTTGACTTGCTAGCTTACTAAGTTGCACGCACATAGATATTCTCCATGAATATTTTATGGGCAGGAAATTAAGGTTATTTTTGTTTTTCCAAATAGATTATCCTAGTTTTAGTCCAAAATGCATGGAAATATCTAAATTGTAGACATACATTCGCAAAATTAGTGATTACAGATTTTCCCCATGAATAGTTTATGGACAAGCAATTAAAGTTTTTCTGTTATTACCCAATGAGTTGCCCAAGCTTTAGTCCAAAATGCAATGAAATAACTAAATTGCACACACATTCGAGATATTAGTGATTGCAGACATTCTCCATGTATGTTTAATGGGCAAGAAATTAATGCTATTTCTGTTGTTTCCCAAGGGGATGCCCTAGCTTTAAACAAAAATGCAAGGAAATAACTAAATTGCAGACACACATTCACAATATTAGTGATTGTAGATATTCCCCTTGAATGTTTTATGAGCAAGATATTAAGGTTATTTCTGTTGTTTCCCAAGGGGTTGCCGTAACTTTACTCCAAAAATCAAGAAAATAAATAAATTGCACACATACACACAGATATTGTACATGAATGTTTTAGGGGGATGAAATTAAGGTTGTTTCCCAAGTGGTTGCCATAGCTTTAGTCCAGAATGCAAGGAAATAACTAAATTGCACGCACACATAGATATCACCCATGAATGCTTATGGTCAAAAATTAATATTATTTCTGTTGTTTCCAAAGGGTTTATCCTAGATTCAGTCCAAAATGCAAGGAAATAACTAAATTAAAGATACACTGTTGCAATATTAGTGAATACAGATATTCCCCATGAATATTTTATGGGCAAGAAATTAAGTTTATTTCTGTTGTTTCCCAAGGGGTTGCCCTAGCTTTAGTCTAAAATGCAAGGAAATAACTAATTTGCACACACACACACATTCACAATATTAGTGTTTGCAGATATTGCACATTTTTATGTTCAAACAGTTCAGTGGAATAAAATATTAGTAAAGAGCAATCTATGTCCTTTGAATTGACTATTACATACGAGACCACTGTCCAAATCATTTATAATAATATACGAACTTAAGAAACAAAAATTATAATGAAAAGTTGTATTTCAATAAAAATATTTTATGCATTACTTTGTTATATTACCACTATTTTTAGGGTTACGCTAGCAAGTCAAAAGTTTAGAGTGTTTACTAAAAATTCAGCTCCTTACTTTTAGTTGAAAAATATCCTTTGTGGAAAGAAAAAAAAGTTTCTGCCATACTAACAAATATAAAATTCGAAGTAAGTTTACAGAAAATTTGCGCATGAACAATTATTCAACTTTATTTTTGGTCATCTTTGATTTAATGTAACAGCTCTTTACTTTCAGTTGAAAAATATCCTTTGTGGAAAAAAAGTTTCTGACACTCTAACAAATATGATATTAGAAGTAAGTGTACAGAAAATTTACGCTTGAACAATTATTCGACCTTATTTCTGCTTATCTTGTTTTAATGTAGCTGCTCTTTACTTTTAGTTGAAAAATATCGTTTTTTGAAAAGAAAAGTTTCTGCCACACCAACAAATATAACATTAGAAGTAAGTTTACAGAAAATTTGCGCTTGAACAATTATTCGACTTTATTTCTACTTATCTTTGATTGAATGTAGCAGCTCTTTCCTTTTAGTTGAAAAATACCCCTTGTGGAACAAAAAAGTTTCTGTCTTACTAATAAATATAACATTAGAAGTAAGTTTTCAGAAAATTTACGCTTCAACAATTATTCAACCTTATTTTTGCTTATCTTTGATTTAATGTAACAGCTCTTTACTTTCAGTTGAAAAATACCTTTTGTGGAAAAGCAAAAGTTTCTGCCATACTAACAAATATAACATTAGAAGTAAGTTTACAGAAAATTTGTGCTTGAAGAATTATTCGACTTTATTTCTGCTCATCTTTGATTTAATGTAGCAGGTCTTTACTTTTAGATGAAAAACATCCTATGTGGAAAAAAAGTTTCTGCCATACTAACAAATATAACATTAGAAGTAAGTTTACATGAAATTTGCGCCTGCAAAATATTCGACTTTATTTCCGTTCATCTTTGATTTAGTGTAGCAGCTCTTTACTTTTAATTGAAAAATATTCTTTGTGGAAAAAAAAAGTTTCCGCCATACTAACAAATATAACATTAGAACTAAGCTTACAGAAAATTTGCACTTGAACAGTTATTCGACTTTATTTCTGCTTATCTTTGATTTAGTGAAGCAGCTCTTAGCTTCTAGTTGAAAAACATCCTTTGTGGAAAAGAAAAAGTTTCTTCCATACTAACAAATATAAGATTAGAAGTAAGTTTACGAAAAATTTGCGCTTGAACAATTATTTGACTTTATTTCTGTTCATCTTTGATTTAATGTAGCAGGTCTTTACTTTTAGTTGAAAAATATCCTTTGTGAAAAAAAAAAGTTTATGCCCTACTAAAAAATATATCATTAGAAGTAAGTTTACGGAAAATTTGCGCTTGAACAATTATGTGACTTTATTTCCACTCATCTTTGATTTAGTGTAGCAGCTCTTTACTTTTAGTTGAAAAATATCCTTTGTGGAAAAGAAAAAGTTTCTGCCCTATTAACAAATATATCATTAGAAGTAAGTTTACATAAAATTTGCGCTTGAACAATTATTCAAATTTACTTCTGCTCATCTTTGATTTAATGTAGCAGCTATTTACTTTTAGTTGAAAAATATCCCCTTTAGAAAAAAAGCTTCTGCCATACTAACAAATATAACATTAGAAGTAAGTTTACAGAAAATTTGCGCTTCAATAATTATTCGACTTTATTTCTGCTCATATTTTATTTAATGTAGCAACTCCTTACTTTTAGTTGAAAAATATCCTTTGTGGAAAAGAAAAAGTTTCTGCCCTACTAATAAATATATCATTAGAAGTAAGTTTACAGAAACTTTACGCTTGAACAATTATTCGACTTTATTTCTGCTCATCTTTGATTTAATGTAGCTGCTCTTTACTTTTAGTTGAAAAATATCATTTGTGGAAAAAAAGTTTCTGCCACTCTAACAATTATAGCATTAGAAGTAAGTTTACAGAAAATATTCGCTTGAACAATTATTCAACTTTGTTTATGCTCATCTTTGATTTAATATAGCAGCTCTTTACTTTTAGTTGAAAAATATCCCTTGTGGAAAAAAAAGTTTCTGTCATACTAACAAATATAACATTAGAAGTAAGTTTACAGAAAATTTGCGCTTGAACAATTATTCGACTTTATTTCTACTCATCTTTGATTTAATGTAACACCTCTTTAATTTTATTTGAAAAATGTCCTTTGTGGCAAAAAAAAGATTCTGCCTTACTAACAAATATAACATTAGAAGTAAGTTTACAGGAAATTTGCGCTTGAACAATTATTCGACTTTATTTCTGGTCATCTTTGATTTAATGCAGCAGCTCTTTACTCTTAGATGAAAAATATCCTTCGTGGAAAAAAAAGTTTCTGCCATACTAACAAATATAACATTAGAAGTAAGTTTACAGAAAATTGACGCTTCAACAATTATTCGACTTTATTTCTGGTCATCTTTGATTTAATGTAGCAGCTCTTTACTTTTAGTTGAAAAATATCTTTTGTGGAAAAAAAAGTTTTTGTCATACTAATAAACATAACATTAGAAGTAAGTTTACAGAAAATTTGCGCTTGAACAATAATTGGACTGAATTTTTTCATCTTAGTAGCTCTTTACTTTTAGTTAAAAAATATCCTTTGTGGAAAAAAATCTTCTCTCATACTATCAAATATAACATTAGAAGTAAGTTTACAGAAAATTGGGAGCAGTAAAGATGTTAAAAGTAGAATAGCCAAGGCCTAGGGTGTTTTTTCACAGTTAAAAAAAGTTTGGAAGAATAGGAAGATAAGTTTGCAAACCAAGATTAGAATGTTAGAAGCTACAGTGATGATATTGGTCAAATATGGCTCTGAAACATGGACGCTCCGAAAACCGGATGAAGATTTGCTAGATATTTTCCAGAGATATTGCTTAAGGATTGTTCTGGGTATCCGGCTGACTGACCGTATGTCAAACAATAGGCTATACGAAAAATAGGCTATACGAAAGATTTTGTTCAATTATAATTTTTCCAAAGAAAATAATAAATCTCCGACTTTTTAATAAGCATTCTAAGCATTTGACATGCTAGCATACCCTAAAAATAATGGATATATAACAAAGTAATTCATAAAATATTTTTATTGAAATAATGAAATGTAGAATATTAACATAACAATATGTTATATACATTATTATACATTATTAATATCATTGTGCAACTTTGGACATTTCGAATCTGCTCCATAAAATAATTCATCGTGTTCTCTCTAGATAGTGCCCCATGTAGAGATATCCATCTTCTCTATGTCTCTTCTTTGGGTCTTTCTTTTCTACCATACCGAACCTCCTTTTGTGAGACCATTCTTGTGCTCCTGATCTTCCTTGAAATGGAGAGGGTGTCTTTTGTTTGTATTGTTTCTTTTGATATTGGTCGCTCTCTTCCACTGCAGAAACTGATGAGCCTGCCCCTTTTCTCTCCATTTCATCAAAGATTCTTCTTTTCATTTCATGCAGAATGTCCTCTTCTATTTCATTTTCTACAATTTCTAAATTTACTGCATTATTCTGATATGAATTACTGAAGTCATGATAGTGGCCATTACAAATCGTGCAGTCACAATAAAAAGATATTTCTAACTCAAAATACTGATCCATGTTAAAATCTACTATATTCTTGTTTGATGTAACTCTAGTTCTCAAATGGTACAGCCGGATAGTGTCGATAACCGCCCATAGAGTACCAATGGGAAAGCTGCGTCGTGTCTGTGAGCAAGCATGAAGTTCGATTGGTGCACCCGCAAGCATATTTCATGTCATTTTGAGAAAAAGTTGGAGGAAGGGGGCTACTTGGAGGTTCTGGAGAGGGATCCCTTGGAGCTTGAGGTCCTTGGGGGTTAGAGTTATTGATGAGTGCGGTTCTTGATTGTTCAAATCCATAACCATCTTACTAGTTGATTTTTAAGGATTTATAAGTATTATCCGGAACTTCTATATTAAAATTCTTTTCTTGGCATGTACAACTTTATTAGTTTCAACTTTTTTAGTATACTCCATTGCTGAAGAATATTATACATTATCCCCATCCCTCAATATGTACTTGTGTACTATAGCGAGCACAGCCGAGAAAATAAAGCTAGGTCAATTCACGTGATCCTTTCTTAGTGCCTACGACTCCATTAGTTTCAAATTTTTTGCATACTCCAATGCTAAAGCATATTTAATATTGGGAAGCCGCAAGCATTTTTCGTTTTGAGAAAAAGGTGGATTTCTAAGGATTGTCATGAATTTTTATATTAAAATTCTTTTCTTGGCATCTACAACTTTATTAGTTTCAACTTTTTAATATACTCCATTCCTAAAGAATATTATACATTGCCCCCATCCCTCATTATGTATTTGTGTATTATAGCGACCACAGCCGAGAAGTGAAAGCTAGGTCAATTCAGGTGATCAAGTCAGGTTTTTGTCGTACAAAAGTGCGACAAGTCAGGCTTTTGTCGTACAAAAGTGCGACAAAAGTGCAAGCCTGATATCTGTATTCACTGGTATCTTTGATCATAGTTTTTGGAACCCAGTGATTAAAATCTATCCATTAAATATTGAACATAATGTATTACACCATATAATGAACTCTCTCGGAAAATTGACCGCCTTTTAGAAAATGCGAAGTCAATTCTCTTGTACTAAACTGCGTGAAAGTTTCACAGTGCGGAAAGTCCCGAGTGTTCAAGGTCTACTTTGAGTCGTAACAAAACCTGGATCAGTTCTTGAAAGTGTCTGTGAAAGTTGGGTACGTAAAGCTTTCTGCACAAGCATTTGTATATCAGACAAAGCGTTGTTTCTCGTGTCATAAAACTGGGCATCTGGCCTCACAGTGCTCCAATCGAGCCCTCTGCTCTTGCTGTGGGTCATGCGATCACACCTCTAAAAGTGCCTCTCTGTGTTCGGAAAAAACGTTCTGTCTAGAATGTAAAGTTGCCAGCCATACTTGTTACAGTGTAAAGTGTCCTAATAACAACAGCCAACTAGCAAAGCCCCCGGTTTGATATGAATGCGTCTACTGCAAGCTGTACTTTCATTGAATATTAATGGTTGAATTTTAGTCAGAATTCATGTGATAAAAGGTTTGCTTTCGAGTTGTGACGTATTTTGCTTTCAAGATATTTTTTTGACGAGTCACTATTTAGGTCTTCTGAAAATTGACTAGCCCTCCGGTGCCTGCTAAGCGATTCGCTTCCAATGGCCACCCCTCGGGTGGTATTGCGACACTTGTTAGGACCTCGTGCCGGTCGATGTTTCTGATTCATGTGATTTTTTCTTGCTGTCCGTGTGGAAGAGTATGTTATTGTAAACATATATCTCCCGACAGATTACCGCAATAACCGATCGGAATTTTTATTTACTTCTGCTTGTGAGAAACTAGGGTCTTGCCTTCTAAAGATTCACCTGTTAGGTAAGTGTTGTATTACTATAGGATATTTTAACTGTAATTTAATTGACGCCTCGTTATTGCGTACTTCTATTTTGTCTGGTATTTTTGACGATTGACTTAGGATATTGCCGAAAGATCTCGGTAATACTTACAAACACCATTCAAATCACGTGTCGCACCTCGACCATGCAGTTTCTTCAAAAAATTTCCTAGTGTCGCTTGTTCACGTCGTTACTGATTTCCAACTATCAGACCACCTTCTAATATCTGCATCTATTCTTTGCCCCTCTGATCAGTCTACTCCCACCCCACAGCCACATCAGCCTCACGCCCAAGTTTACAGGGATTGGAGAAACTTTCAAGGTGATATTTTTGT
Organism: Artemia sp. Qi Xiang Cuo; assembly: GCF_049724085.1. Lineage (NCBI taxonomy): Eukaryota > Metazoa > Arthropoda > Branchiopoda > Anostraca > Artemiidae > Artemia > Artemia sp. Qi Xiang Cuo. Next base: position 60,146,313 of record NC_142807.1, on the reverse strand, counting down.
TACAGTTACTAATTTTGTCCTACATAAAATTTATTTTCCGTTCCAGGTGCTAATGAGAAATCCTCAAGTTGAAGCAAATAAAATACGGGTGATGCTAGCTATCTATGTTGCACAAATCTGCCATGCTCTGCGATGTGCTGAAAAAGCAGCTATACCTCTTAAACATATACGTCTGGGTGTCACGAAGTATTGGTCCAGTACTCCGAGCCTAGTTGAAGCTTGGAGAAAATCCAAATTTTGGTAGCATTTGCGGCTCCACTGTGACTGTCCTCGCTCTGCTTGGGCTTCTGACATTCGTATTTCTACCAAAAGAAAGTTTGCAAGACAAACTATCTATCCACATGAACCAGATAATTGAAGAGACGTTCCAGCAAGCTTCTCTGTCTCAACCTTCCTTCTATAGAAATGTATCTAGAGATCCTCTTAGCGCCCACCTACCTGCTCAAGCTATTCCTGATTCTGAATAAAATTCATACTTCTCTGCTGAATTCTCCCCACGAGATGCCGGCCTATGGTCTGAATATGAAGATAAGCTTGATAAATTTTTGTCTAGTTGTCAAACCGACAATTTTTCTGTTTCGGTTGCTTCTGTACAGCAAGCAATCCAACGCCTAAGGCGTAAGAAATCTTCTGGTATAGATAAAATGAGCGCTCTTCACATTCTGCATGGAAACGAGCTGCTGGCAAACCATATGGCTCTTTTGATGCAGATGATTGTTACCCAAGGAGTTTTACCTTCTTCTTTTTCAATTGAAAATCTCACTACAATTCCAAAAAAACGTAAACTTGCTACCCAGTGCTCGTCCTTCCTTCCTATAACAGTGGCTACTACCTTCTCTAATCTTTTTGAAATTCTGTTTATTGACCATCTGAACGCGAAATGCTATGTTCCACCTTACCAATTTGGATTCCAGCCACGTCTCGGTTGTGCCCCAGCTTTGTCGGTTGTCGCAAACGCATTGATCAGTGCTGATGCATCAGGTGAAATTCTCGCGTTGGCCGGGCATGATGGTCGTAAAACGTTCGACTCTCTCATTCACGCCGCTATGCTACTCCTTGAAGCAAAACGTGGAATGAACCCGTCATATATCCGAGCTCCTCGAGATATGTATTATGTCTTAAAGTTCACTTAATACTTCACCCATTAGCTCAAGTTGACGCTCTCAAGTCTACGCACCAACCCCTAACATTTTTGTCAATGTCGAAAAAGGTACCCGTCAAGGTGATGTTTCTTCCCCTTCACTCTTCAATGATGGACTTCACGATGTACAGTCAGCTGATCCCACATTTTTCATCTTTGCCGGTCTTGATTTATCTCTCGTATGTTATGCAGACGAGATTATGAATTTGAGCCGCACTATCCAGCGCAATAGCAAGATTTTCGCAACGGTACAATCTGAATATGCAAAACTAGGTCTTCAGTTCAATGCTAAAAGTCCGAAGTTGTATTCTTCAACTGGAAGCAAGTGTCGCCTAGGGATATTCCTCTCGGAAATAGTAGGATTAAGCCAGTAGATCATATCACCGACTTTGGTCTTCCCATTGGTTTTTCAATAATTCACACAAAAAAGATATTAAGTGACTACATTGAAAATAGAGCTTGGTTATCATGTCATTCTTTTGTAGCGAATAGGCTACACTTTATTTGCACTCTTCTTTTAAAAATTTTCAACTATATCGCTCTTCAAAATACCTGTATATACCGCCGGTTTGAAAAATGCTAACAAATTATGAAAATTCGAAAATTAGTTCAGTTTTAATTAGGTTCGCAAAATATCTTTTACGTTTTCGCTCTTGGACCGGCAATTCTTATCTAATTAGAAAATTCAGTATTGCTGACCCCATTATAGATGTGGAAAAGCAAATTTGTGCTTATAATTCCCGTTTAACGAGGTTGAACCATCCTTGGTCGTTAGTACTGGCCCAGTAGTTAAGATGTATTTGTTGTTGTTTTTTATGTTTTTATTTTCGCGCTTAGAGTAATTGTTACAACTTTTCAACTGATTGATAATTTAGTCTCTTTTCGTATAAGTCCAATTTAAGTGACGCTGGTTATTCTTACTGTTGGTGTCAATTTTTCTCTGATAATATATTGCGTATATTACTAATAATTTAATTGTTTATTAATTATCGGTTCTTTTAAGCCTATTGCTATAAGTAAAGATGTAAAAGGATCCCTGATTGAATAGTTTCCTTGTATCTGATATTTATGTATATCGGAGTAAATGAATCGTTTGTTGAGAGTGATCTGATTTCAAGACCATTGGGCGAAAATGTCGTTTAATTGTTTTACCGCTTCTTGTCATATTTATGCTAGTTGATATGATTATCTACTGTATATTTTTTATTCACTGATAATTATTTGGGTTAATTATTTTTTACCGATTGTGGCTTGATGCAACGATGTTCATATTGCTTATGTTTGTACAGTATTTAGGAGCCTAAAAACAAGAAACAAGTTGCGTACCTGCAGTGCAGTGTATAATTGAGTTTTTCTTTCTCGTTTTTGTAATTTGTTCTAAGAACTGTTTTAGATCTTAGATCCAGCCTTTGTCACTAAAAACCACATGTATAACTGCTAAGTTTATGTGTATTTCTTCCTTTTTTTTTCGCTTATTGCTCTGTGCCTTCTTTCTTTGTATGACGGGTTTTCCAACAAATAATAATTATATTAAACAGATCATATATTAAGCAGACAAGAAAAATCTCTAGTTTAAACAAAACGAAGGAAATTTGACTTTTCTTCTTCTCTGATAAGATCTTTGATTTCTTGCTTCAAAACAGCTTCTTGTTTGATCGTAGAAAGCGTATTAGTGCTCCCTAAGTAAAGAGCGATGTGAGCACAATGTATTATTTTTTGTTATTTTTTTTTTTACCAGGGCACTTTATATAGAAGAAGTTGTCGTAGCAACATTGAAAGGAGCTCGTTCGATCGGAAATTTTAAGTTTCAGTGCCCTTTTTAATAGTCAAAATTGATTGAAGGGTATCCCCCCCCTCCTGGCGCTTTTCATTTACCCAAATACATCCAATTAAAGTTTTGATATAGCCATTTTGTAAAACGTAGTTGAAAGGTCCAGTAATTATTCCTTTGAAGATGACAAGCCTCCTTCCATAGACCTAAGGGTAAGGGCTATACGTTACGCCCCAGGAGTATACGAGTTTTTGTGGAAAGGGTTTTCGTATAAACCTCAGAGGTGGCTCATTGGATTGGAAATAAGAAGGTCTAGTGCTCTTTTTGATAGTCGAAAGTTATTAGAAGGCAACCAGCCACCCCCCCCCCCCACCATCCACACCCATCATTTCCCCAATCGCAACAATTGAATCTTCTGAGACAGCCATTTTATTAAGTATATTTGAAAGATCCGGTAATTATGTCTTTGGGTATTACATCTCCCCTCACAGCCCTCAAGGCAAGGGATACCAGCTTTAGTAGTTGCCCATTATTAACATTTTAGGTTTTTCTAGAAAGGGTGGTCGTATATCGTACAAACTTTGGATGCGGTACATTCAATTGGAAATCTGGAGTCCTACTGTTCTTTTTAAAAGTCAAAAGTGATAGGGGGTGACTAAGAGGGAGGCATTGAGTACCGGACATCCCCTTTCATTTACGGGATAATTTCTGTTCGTTTTAAGTTTTAATGTCGCTTCTTGCTTTCATTTGAAAAACTTGTTTTTTTTTATTTAATTTCTGTTCGTATTTCAAATATTACAAAAATACAGAGAACTATTTGATAAACTGTTTTTAAAACTTTTTGATAAGAATTGTAATTACTTTATGTTAAAATTATTTACGTTATGGTAAAATTCAATGTCATAGTCATAGCTCTTGACTTCACTTCTGACTAAAAGAATTAAATAAAAAAAACAAGTTTTTTTTTACTGAAAGTAAGGAGCGACATTAACACTTAAAACGAACAGAACCTATTCTGTATATGAAAGGGGCTGTCCCCTCCTCAACGCCTCGACAACGCTAAAGTTTTTCATTGTTTAAAAAAAAAAAATAGAGTTGTGAGAAAATTAAAATTTACCGTAAAGAACGAGGCGTTGAGGAGGGGACAACCCCTTTCATATACAGAATAATTTCTGTTCGTTTTAAGTTTTAATGTCAATCCTTACTTTCAGTTAAAAAAACTTGTTTTTTTATTTAATTTCTGAACGTTTTTGAATTAATGCAGGTTTTGATTTTGGCTCACCGTACATGAATAATTAAAGCAAAATATTCATATTAATTTACTTTTATTTAGTTAAATGGCTTTCTCGAAACTTGTTTAATTTTATTTACGAACGTTTTTATTAGTAGGACACTCCTGGTGAAATGGTATGTATTCGTAAGTCGCTTTAGACAGTTAGAGCGTACTGACTTCCTTTTGATAATTCCAAAATACAAGACCGTATCCAGGGGGGATAGTGTTAAGGAGTTTGAATCCCGCGCCCCAAAAAGTTTGTCAGACTCATAAAATCATAACAAAAATGGATATAAACAAATTATGATGCGTTTTTAAAGTCTTTTTTTGTACCCCCCCCCCTTAGGGTTTTCAATTAGATATAAAATACCACTAATCTCAAATAAGTATATATTGAGAAACAAAATTTTAACTCAGTCATTTACACAAAATCAACATAATTTAAATTAGAAAATATTATATATTTTTAATTGAGTTTTGATAATGGAGTAAAAGCAAATTCTATACGGTATTCGTTTTTTCTACTTCATTTTTGTGATTACTTGTCTATGTCAAGTTTACTTTTCTTGCAGGTCTTGACCGACATTTCTGCTTTTGCTTACTCACTATTTTTCTAATTTTGTAGTTTAATCTTTTTATCTACTTATATACCTCTTTTGCAGTGCTGGAGGCATAATTCTTATACTACAAACACAGAAAGGTCCCAGTTGGCAATTATTTTTCTTTCACCAATTAAAGTCAATTTTCTAATAGACAAAGAAACCGTAGCACTTTAGTGCGACGCTTTTTGGCTTTTCATGGAAAAGTGTAGTTTTCTGTGTCGTACGCACAACAGTACGACAATGACCGAAAAAGTGCGACAAAAGCACAAAAGTGCGAAAGTTGGCCACCCTGTGGAAAAGCTACCCACCACTAGAAATGAGCCTGAGAAAATCTGCGTATTGCATGACAAAAGCGCAAAGCACCACCAGAAGGGGAGTAATCTTGATACCAGTAACACCACCAGATTCAAAAAATAGGATAACTCCAATGCACAAGTTTCAGGCCCCTAGCTACAAAAATGCAAAATTTTGCATTTTTTTTGTGAAAGGTATGATTGGAGATGCGTGTTTATTTATATTTTTTTTTCCTTACGTTAACCAAACCAATAATCCTAGAATATTAAAACAGGGGGGATTCAACGGAAGTTGAAAGTTCTAGCGCTAATGTATAAAAAAAGATTGTACAATAGCAAGTTGGTCTTTTTTACAATTTTGGCCCAAAGATGGTCAAAATGCTATTGATTAAAAATCTGACACAGCTGATAGATTTGAACTTATAAGAAAATAGGTTTTGAGCTTCCAAGTTCCAAAAAATATAATTTCTTGCGTTGGTGTATTCCTTCATAAGGATGTACTTAGTTCATATAAAATAGATGTTACTAAAAACAATTTTTAAAAGCTTCATTTAGTTTTAAAGTTGTGCGTAATTGCACATCAGCTATATGGGGGAGGGGGGTTGCCTGAGGCCTGAAAGTATGCATGTTCATGGCCTTATTTTCAATTTAAATTGATCGTTCAGAGAAATATCGAAAGAGAGACTTGGGGTGGGATTGTAGAATTCAGTTTCCAGTCTCCTTTCATTTTGAATAAAAATTTTTGGACAAAGCCTGATATATGGATTCTACTGGGTCATAGCTCCTCTCTTGTTACAGAAATACTTTAAATGTAACATAAAAGATGACATATGCTATAAAAGATACCGTAAATATGTTCATAGGTAAACAAAGATTCATTATAAGAGGGATCTAATTTATGTACCATCTTACTAGAACAACCGTCTACTGAAGTTTTTTTTTCAGAGATGCTTTTCTACTTGTATGCACATGTATGATTGTACATCATTTCAAAATGACCATCATTGTCAAGATGATCAGCCAAATCTGATTTTTAAGGCTGTCAAAAATCAAAAGACATTCAGTCTGGTTTCTATCTTCAAGTATCCAACACTCATTTGACTGTATTTATAAAATTGACCAAACTTATGCCAACCTGAATGAGCACTGCCAGGAAATTTACCGGAGAACGGAGAGGGGACGGGCATGTGCTTGTTTTTGCGAAGATTTAAATCGGAATGTTCCTTGTTTTCCTATGTTTTTATGCATCTTTTCATCTCCTCTTGCTACTAAGGGGGGGGGGGGGAGATCTGTGTTGCCTCTTGGTCCCTTTGCCTAAAATCAATTTGAATATTTCTGACACCTTACCCATCAAAAGTTACGAGAATATATTTGAAAATATTTGCATTATTTTCAAAACAAGAGGAAAACACTCCCTAAAAGGAATAGAATCTTAATGAAAACCAAACCACAAGAATAAGCGCAACAAAAAACCCTACTGTAGATGTCAACAATTTAGAATGTATCCATTCAGGGGGGAAAATTCCCAGCATTCCGTTTCGGGGAAACATTTCTGATCATAGTGGCTCCATACATTAGTTCATGGGCACTCTTGCAATGCAAGCAAAAGTTGACGGTATATTTTTACCGAAATTACCCCTTATTAAGTTGTTTACTATAATCATACGAACTTCCTTGTGCACTAATTACTAATTAACAAATACATATTTAGGATAATCATAAGAAGCTGATTCTCTGATTTAATGTTATCAATATTTAGGCTCTTATACATTCGTTATTGACAAGGATCGTTATTTACTTACCATTCGACTCTGAAGGATTTGATTATTTTTTTGTTGTTATTGCTCGAACCAAATCATATAGCAAAAATGCTTGTGAAAAACTTAAAAAGGGTCACTTAGTCACAAAACAGAACTTGTATTTTCCTTATTAAGGGTCAGGCAGCCAACAATGGAGAAACACACCTTTTTCCAAGTCCTTTTCCATTTTGCTTTCTTTCCTCTGGTTTCCTTATAATTACTATATAGTACCAAATTTTCTGGAGGGGGGGGGGGCGGGCCTTCTTGCCGGCACCCAGATTATTTAGGGTTAATTATTTGACAATTTATAGATTATGCAATTTTAATTTCAAAAGCACTGTGGCTCAGCCGTGGCTATACATCAAAGGGACAAGAGCCCTCCTTTAACGCATGGAACGCTTTCTATTCTGCATCGCTTTCCATCCAGGGAATTAATTTCTGCGTGGCTGAGATGGCTCTGAGTTTTAGGTCTTAATTTAGGATGTATGCTGAATAGTGCTAAATTAAGGGAAAATACTAGTGAAGTTTCTTATTCTAATTGCTATTAGGAATTTCATTGCTGCTCCGATTAGGGCAAGACTTGAATTTTATGCAGATCTATCCTTTTTGATAAATTTGACAGATCTCCTGGCCCAGCCTTTTCGTAGCCTAAGCTAGGCTTATTATATAATTGGGGCTGTTGCGAAAAAATCATGTAAGAAAACAATTTATGCTTTGTAATATACAGACCAGCCTAGTTGTAATGGTATATACCTAGAGAAGGAAACATGTTAAGAAAACAATTCATACTTGAAAATATTCAAAAATTATTTTTGCTGATATCTTGCTTGTAGCCCTGCTATAAATTACACCCCAGGCCCTCCCCCTTAATGTGCAAATACATAGCTGAAATTCGTCCAGTGTACCAGTAAATTTAATCAACAGTGACAAAACAAGAACCAGAAAGACAAGTGACGGGTGACAGAATGCATTAGAAATATATAATTTGGGCTCTATATTGGAACATTAGGAGCTAGGAGCTAGGGAGGGATGCGAAATGTGTTAGCTAAAATTATTATGCATATTGTGAATTGTTTTTGTTTGAAATCTTTCCTTCTCTACATGTCCTTCTCTAGACTATTGTAATTAACACCTTTTAACTGCAAGTTTACAATACTTTACCTCTTCCCCCCCCCATAATGTGCAAATACATAGTCTGAATTATATATGGTAAAATTCTAGACAAGCTACTTTTTGCTATCTTGGGAAGGGGTTAGGTTACGAAAATAAAACTTTCTGGGATGGGTTTACAGACTAAAGTACGTCCTGGGAAGATATTTTGAATTAGCCGACCCATCTCTGCTTCTTTTCGTTATAGAGGGCACTGACCTTTGACGACCTTTAAAAAATCTTTGTTTTATAAAACTGAAACCTCGCAGAATAGATCTTCTGCTAAAAAAAAAGTAAAAGAACAGTGCTTTCCGCCTTACAACTTTGCTCAATCCAAATTTGTGAACTTTCAGAGATCTAGAAATACATTTCCTAAACTTAGGAAAAAGCTTGCCTATCCTAACTCTGAACAAGCACTGACCAATTTCGTCTTTTTGAAGAGCTGCAGGGTTTGATACTAAGTCTCTTGTATAGGATACTCCGCTTATCTGCAGTGTCTATGACGGTTAACATAGATTTCAAAATAAAGTATTTGCTACCAGATCAAGTTGATTACAAACATGATTTCTGGATTGAACTGGCAAAATCTAAACTATTAGACACAGAAGAGCGAGATAAAAATACGGTGTTTTGTGTTCCTGAAAATTACGACTAAAGCGGTGCTTAAACGAATGCCTCCTGATCTTGATTCGCTCTTCAAACTGAAATTTTTATCCCCTGTGATTTACTTATCTCAGTTTCAATCCCAATTTGGAGACCTGTTATTGAGAATTGTTGCTACCACTGATCTCAGTGCCCTGGAGAATCAGTGGAGGAAACTCCTGGACGTTAATTGGTAATTTTGTAATGGAATCAATTTTCAAGACCCCGAAATTTTCCAAGTAAAATAAAATCGCCCAAAATATGAACCCAAAAAATTCAAGTAACACTTAATTGTCAAATTTAAAAAGTAGCGAAACATTGTATCACACTTGTAACTTTTTGAAAAAAATCGTTCCCACAAAAAAGGTAACAGCAATAAATATTCAGCGTGACCAATTATACATGACAGGCAACCAACCATGTAATTTAAATCTTGAGTTTGAATTTCCAAACGATCAAGAGATGGTAGGAATTATTATACAAAAAAATGGTCACTTGAGATAAGAAATAAAACTACGTATTCCGCTGTAATTACAAGGTAAAAACTTTAAAAAATAGTTTCTTGAGATAAGAAATAAAACTATGTATTCCGCTGTAATTACAAGGTAAAGCTTTAAAAAATAGTTTCTTGAGATACAATGTAGAACTATGTAGTTCGCTCTAATTATAAGGTAAAAACATTATTCCGCTAAGAAGAATTTCAAAGTGAAGTTTTAAAAAGTCATAAATCGTATCAAAAATTAGTTAAAATCGACTAGCTGATTGGTACATCACCGTCCAATAGTAATAGAGGACATAGAATCAGAACCAATAGAATCAGTGTACTGTGCTTTTCAGCAACGCCTGAAAGTAACCTTAGGCGAAGTCGCAGAGTATAGTACTTTCGAACTTAGCAAGTTTGAGTCAGTCGATTGGGAGTCTTTTAGCAGTCTTTTGGAGACTACTGTCAGTCTATTATGGATCTATGATCAGTTTTATGCGAACCTAGAAACAGTCTTATGTGAGTCTATTTGCAGTTAGAATGATCCTTTGAAACATTTATTAGAGTGATTTAACTGTTACTTGTATTGCCTCAGTCAACAGTCTTATCCTAGTGTCTTTGATTTCGAAGTGTTTGTGATATTCCCTTCAAGCTCTGTACCGATCATGTGAGTAAAAATAAATACATTACTTTCTTATTTTATTCTCTTTATGTTAGTATTTCTCAAGATAGCTTGTCCTTGTGGCTCCAATCGCTCTCAAGGGAACCTGAATCCTTTCTATCTGATTTCGACTCAGTATGGCCACTAATATATGCTCCCCATTTGAACCGCTAGTTTAAGCTCCCCACATACGAAGTTCCCCCTCCACTCTGGTATGCTACTCGCAAACCGCCAATCAAGAGTTTAATTGAAAATACTCGTAGAAACAGTTAATTGAAAATTCCCACATAAGGAATCAAATAAATAAAATAAGAACAAATTTTTTTTTAATTATTGAAACCCCCCCCCCCCCATTAGAATTGGCGCAGCCCGTTTAAAGGAGCAAAACACAAGGACAAACGTTTCTCCAAAAAATTATTGAGAAACATTACGCATAAAAAAATGCAGTATTTTGTGCAGTATTTGAAGTGCAATATTTTTTAGGCCTAAGTCCTCTTAAAATAGTAACAAAAATATAGTCTGAAAGTGTCAAATTTGAATTATATCAAAACAATAAAACCAGTGCCGAATTTTAATTTATTTTGAAAAAAAAATGTAGTTAGATCCAAACGAACAATTGTTAAAGCAAAAACTTATTGCCAAAACAGTAGAAATTTCAAAATCAATCCCTTCATATAACGCCGATTCAGATGTAGATGAATTTAGTATTCAATTAAAACAATTCGTAGAAGTAACTCAAAGGGACTTAAAATCATTATGAGGCATGTTGTTAATGAGACTTAAGGGGCAAGCATTAACATTCTTAAAACAAATAGAAAATACAATAGGGGAAGATAACAAACTTCCAATAAACTCAATAGAAAAATGGCTAAAAGCGTTCCAAGAAAGATTTGTTGAAACCTGTTCAACACACAAATTAAAGCACGGAACTGTATGTTTCGACGAAGCCCAAAATGTTAGAGAATATCTGCACAAAGTAATGGTATCCATTGAAGCTAAATACGGAAAAGAATCAAGTCCTTTATATGATAAAATTGTACTGAATGCTTTCATGCAAGGATTGAGCCCCAAAATGTACCGAATATTAATATCAAAAAATATTCAAACATTAGAGCTAGCAGTTCAGGAACTAGATAGAATGATTGAAATTGACTCAATTGTGGCAAATCATAATAATTCAAGAATAAATAATATAGAAGATTCAACTCCGGGACGATCACGAGGAATTTCCCCAGGATTTTTTTCGAGAGATAATTCACCCAAACTGAACCAAAATAGATCTCCAACCCCTACCAGGCAAAGAATGGTGCGTTTTGTACCCACGAACACAACAAACTACGCAAACAACCCCCCCATTATATGCTCTGCATGTAATAAACAAGGATATATCGCCAGGGAATGCCGTACAAGAAAAAACTATACACCAGCAACCCCCAGTTTTAATAACCGTTTGTTCGGGAGAACAAACTTAAATGCCAATGGGTCAGGAAGTTATAGAAATAACCCCCCGCGCCTCCCACCGTTCCGCAACCCCTACCAACAAGAATTTGCGTATTCAAATCCTTCCCTCAACCGACAAAATAATTATCGGTTCCCCAACCCAAATACGCGACAAAACATGTACCAATTTAATTCACGGACAGTGAATCCGACTAGATTTAATAGGAATACGAGCGATGACAGAAGATATTTTTTCCCGTCAGGAAATGAAAGAGATTTTTCGGGAAACGAAAGAAACTTTTCGTCAATACAAAATGAACAAATGCCGCGAGACGTCGGCACAAGAAACTCCAATCCACGCAATAATACGTGGCAACCAAGACAATCTAATGTCAATCAACTTACTAGGGAAGTTCCCACCGAACCCCATTTTCAAACACCAACCTATCAAATAAATGCACAGGGAAACGAATTAGGCCCCCAAGAAAATTAACCGGGACCCTGGAGGCCAGTATTTTTCATAGGTTCCTTCCAGTACTTGTACCTTCCTTAAGTTATAATAATGACATATTACCTATATTAAATTATTTTGGTGTTGCAAGTATTAATTTCAAAGCGTTAATAGATTCCGGTGCGTCAGTTAACATAATAAACTCGAATGTATTTAATAGACTACCAGTATATATAAAGCGACAGAAAAATTTCAATATTCCAAGTTTAACTAGCGTCACAGGACATAGACTGGAAGCAATAGGCTCCATACGCTTAGATGTGACAAAAGATAATAGAATCTTTCCTACAAACTTCGTAGTATGCAAGAATTTCCCATATGAGGCTATAATTGGTGCTAATTTTTTAAAATCTAATAAAGTATTATTAGATATAGCAAATAACAGACTCGTGTATCCATACGATCCTATTCTCCAACGCGTGGAGAGAGGGGAAGCAACAGTGAATAGAATAAAATCTTTTGTACCCCATCTCTCGTCCCGTGGGAGAAAATCAAGCAGCAAATGGATCGAGTCAATAAAAAACAAAAATAGGGAAAATGCAGGAATATAGACAAACAGAAATAAAGAAAATAGCAGAATTAGGGAACAAAATAATAAATCCAAGTACCGTCCCCCTACAACCATCCCCACAAGCGGAAGATTTGACACAACCAAGCGCCAATCTTAACTTAATAGAAAAAGACTCGGAAGAAAAATATTATGGATTCGCGGTGGGTAAAACTAAGATCCTCCAAAAAACAATGCATAGAGTTAAAATCTACCAAATGATCATCCCTGTAAATGAAAACTCCGAAATTTGGTTTGCGTCACCGTGTAAAGAAATACCCAAAAATCTGCTTTGTGAGGAGTAGATCATTTTATATGAGACAGCAAAAGGCTTCATTGGGTTGACAAATACACACGGAAACAATCTGATTGCATTAAAAAAGAGAACATGCCCCGTTGATATACAAGTTATTTCTGAGCACGAGCTAAACAAATGGAGAAACTCCAAGGAAAGCTTAGTTAATAGCATTGGTGATAGCAATCCAAAGAATAGGTACCCCCTAACAAGACCCCAATTTTTGGAAAAATTTAAATTAGACCATATCCAAGATACGCAATTAAAAGAAAAATTATGCGAATTGCTCTGGAATTTTAGAGATATATTTTCCAAATGTGAATAAGACATTGGATAGATACCGTTCTTTGAACATTCTATCCAAACTACAGGGTTGCCTGTAGCTAAACAGCCCTATCGCATCCCTCATCCCCACAAAGGTTGGTTAAAAAATAAAATTCGCGAATTAGAAAGAAATAATATTATACGGCCAAGTATAAGCCCGTATTCAGCCCCCGTTATATTAGTGCCAAAAAAGAACAAGGACCTTAGGCTTGTAGTAGATTATAGAGCCTTAAATAAGCAGGTAGTTGGCGACAAATTTCCCCTTTCCCGAATTGATGAAATCCTAGACTCCATCTCAACCAAAAATAAAATTTTTACATCTCTCGACCTCACACAAGGTTATCATCAGGTTAAGATAGCAGATAATGACGTTTATAAAACGGCCTTTTCGACGACGGAATGTGGTTCTTATGAATATTGAATTGTACCCTTCGGACTCAAAACTAGTTCAAGTGCACTATGTAGACCTCTGTTACACTTATTGCGAGGTATAGAAAATATTATCCATTTTGTGGATGATGTGATCTGTGTAGGAGAGACCCCAGAGGAACATTTAAAAATATTGACCAAAGTTTTCGAAAAATTCAGAAAAGGTAATCTAAAATGTAGACCTGAAAAAGTAAATTTACTTCAATCTGAAATAAAATTCTAAGGAATGAAAGTGACCCAAGGTCAAATATCACCAGACCCCGAAAAGATAAAATGCGTAGAGAATCTCAAACCGCCAAAAACTATAAAACAATTAAGAGCCATTATTGATTTAACAATCTATTTCAGAAAATTCATACGCAACTACGCCCAAATTGCAAAACCCTTAACGGACCGGACTAAAGGGACCCACCAAAATATCACCTGGTCAAGTGAAGCTCAAACTTCGTTAGATACTCTCAAGAAAGCAGTTACTTCTGAACCAGTATTGTCGCTACCAGACTTTGAAAAAGGACAATTTGTGGTCACCACTGACGCCTCAGCTACGGGCATCGGTGCAATCCTTTCCCAATTAATACCTATAGAAAACTACCCCGATCCCTTACAAAAACCCCCTTAGTATATAAAGAAAGTAATATGCTATTCAAGTAGAACTCTATCGAAAGGCGAAAGCAGTTATTCTGCAACGCAATTGGAGATACTATCTATAATCTACCATTTAGACAAATTTAGACATTATTTAGTGGTCCAAAAATTAAAGCTACGTTTGGACCATAAAAAGCTTGCAGTACCTAAGTACATTCAAAAATTCAACTGGAATCTTAGGTAGATGGATAATGAAAATCCAAGACCTGGATAACGAATTTGAACATTTGACCGGTAAACAAAATGCCCCCTGTGATTACCTAAGTAGATACCCTGAGAATAACTCATCAGACAATGAAACTAAACAAATAAATGCCATTCATTCCAGTAAACGAAAACACAAGAAGAATAAACCTAAAGTCCAAATAGAAGGAGACGAAGTCAATCATAGCCCCTTATCGATAGCTAACATTAAAAGAAACCAAGCCAAGGATGAAATGTGTTTGGCTCTCATTAATTATTTTGTGAATTCCGATAATCTCCCCGATAAGTTCAAAGCCCTGAGAAGGGAAATAGACAATTTTTATTATGATTTGGACGAAGAAATCCTTTGCAGGATAATAACAGGTGAAACAAATAGAAATCAAACTTTAATAGTCCCAGTGCTGCCCCATAGCTTAATAATACCTGCCTTTGAATATTTCCATTCTGATATAGGTGGACACTTAGGAATAACTAAAACATTTCACAAGTTAAAACAATATTTTTATGTACCGTCGGCGTTAACAAAACTTAAAGATTTTATAAGTACCTGTGAGGCGTTTAATTTAAGGAAAAATCCCCAAATGTATCCTAATCCCCCGATGGGAAGAGTGCCAGTAGCAAGGTTCCCTTTCGATATCGTTTCATTTGATTTATATGGGACTAGCGGAGGATTACCTGTTTCTAACAGAGGTCATACTCGCGATCTTTCAGTTATATACCATTTTATCGGCCTCACTTTTGCTAAAGCATTGAAAAATCAAGGCGCAAATGCTACAAGTAAAGCGTTAGCAAAAATATTTTTAAAATTTGGCATCCCTAACATAATTATTAGTGATAATGGAAGCAACTTCGTTTCCAAAGTAACCAAAAATTTAATGAGTTTCCTTAAAATAGAAAAATTATTAACCTCCCCCTACCATCCCCAAGCTAATGGAAAAATTGAAAATAGGCACAAAATATTTTCTAATGTCTTGAGTATTTATACAAAAGACAATCGAAACAATTGGGATCAATATCTACCTTACTTAACCAATGTAATTAATACCGAACATTCAGAAACGACTAAATAAAGGCCATTTTTTATTTTATTCGGGCACGATTTTAAAATAACTTATCAGAAAATTATAGAATCCAGGCAATATTACAACAACACAGAGGACTACAAGCAAGATTTTATAAATAGGATGAGGAAAACCTATAAAGTAGTTAGACAAGAGTTAGAAAAATGTAAGATGAACCAAGAGTTGAGAAACGAGTCCAAAGTCAAAGGGAACATAAATTTTAAGGTAGGCGACTGTGTCTATCTAAAAAATGAAGCTAGGCTAGAAGGCAAAAAACTTTCCAATAAGTATTCGGGACAAAACAAAATAATCAAAAAATACGACAATGATTTTACTTTTAAAATGATAAACCCAGACAACGGAAGGAAATATAAGGCACATGTTAGCCGTATAAAAGGAGCCAAGTACCCAGTCAGATGGGCACCCAAACCCTCATCTTCAGATTCATCAAACGCGGAAAATGAGTTCCCTAAGTCAAGGCTAGCCGAGTTAAAACCTTTTAATTTCAAACAAAACTATTTCGAGAATCATAGCGACGAGAAAAACTTTGAAGAATTTTTAGCAATGAAAAATCTAGTCATCCCTAAAAAAAAACCCTTAATACCCATACCAATAAGAACCCCAAAAGGTCCAGAAACCTCATCATCAGAAAGCTCGGAAGAATTAGACTGTATTCTGTCCCCAAAAACCCAATTTTCCCCCGATAGAATTTCAACCCCATGTCCTCCCAAAAGATTTCCTGATGACAATGTATCCCCAGCAATCCCGATAGAAAGACGTTTATCGTTACAGGATGAATTAAACAGATCTATGGAAACCCCGGGTGCAAAAATAAGGAAAACTCCACCCAGGGATACAAATAAAGGAAATATAAAAAACTTGAGAGAAACCATGGACATTATCAATTATCCTATAAAAACAAGGCAAAGTACCTTGCCTTTGACCCAGGAATACCCTGAAGATGAAAATATAGGACAATACCATCACATAACGGTATCCAAAGTCAAGCCCAAGGAATCAGCCTCCTGGCAACAGACCTTGTTACAAAAAATACCCCACCCCCCGGAGGATATAGCATTCAAACAATGGAGACACACTCCACAAACGTTTGACTCCTCCCAGAGTTCCCAAGAATCTTTTAACTCCCCCGAAACAGGAGTTCAGCCCGAGGAAGTGGAAAATAAACCTTCTGCCTCGAGAGGAGACGAGGTATATGAAGCAAGGGCAGGGGAAACTCCAAAATTGCAAAGGACCACCCCAGAAAGCCTTAACGATGAATCTTCAGGAACTAGTTCTACTGAATCCGACGATGAATCAGCCCCCAATGAGCCCCAAGACATACAAAAACGAAAACCAACTTCGGCTACCGCACATGCAAAACAGGCTAAAATGAAAGGTAAAAAATTCCTATTGAAACAGTACAAAAAATTTGACCTTATTTCTATGGGAAAGTCAAAAAAGAATAAAACGCCAGAAAGCGAACAGGAAGTTACTACAAAGTCTGGCAGAGTAAGTAAAAAACCAGATAAATGGAAATACGACTAGGGATCAAGTACACCAAAAACTCATAAAGTAATATTAAGACGTAATGAGCAGCTTGAAAAAAAACCTTAAAACAACGGTATATGAATAAGACATTTCAACGAAAGCTACCCGCAAAAGGTTGAAGGAAATTAATAGTTAACTTTTTCAGATAAACTGAGTCCCGGCTTGATAAAAAAATCCCTGAAGATAGAAGCAGAACGAGAATTGTACAACCCATCCTCCAAAAAAACAAAATAAAATACCTAGTGCCACCCCGTTACAGACAGAACGAATATGGACCAGCTATTTCAAATACGATCGAAACTTCTAGACGCCTCGGCACTATTGATAACTGAAAGACTGAGAATCGAAAATATGAGGGAGGCCACCCTTAAATCTCTTAGATAAGTTAAGGCTTCCCAAGAAAAAATGAACAAAAAAATAAATGAGATCCTAGTAACTAAACAAATGGATAAATTAATCGAGACCCAGTTTATGGAAATTAAGGAGCAGACCGCAAAAATCCAGAGTGAAATGGAATCAATAAGCTGCACCACGCTTGTTAAGGGAAATAATTATCCTGACAAGGTCCTAAAATTACAAGTATTATACAATAAAATCCAAGAAATTGGCAAAAAAGTGCAAGATTACATAAGCAGTACTGTTCTATCCGCGACAATAGCAATACAAGAAGCCCTGGCACCCGAACGAGTAAAGCTTTTAGACTTACAACATAAATACGACAACTTAAAAGCACAGAAAGAAATAATTAAACTCCAACAGGACAATTTGGAGAAAAAACTGAAGGAAAACCAAGTCGAAATTACCAAAGAATAACAAAAACAAAGAGAATTCTGCTCAAACCTAAAGATGATGGTGGCAACATATTTTACCGTTGAAATTGACCTACCCCTCAATCCCCATTTGGAAAGTATTCTTGCTAACAACGAAGGGCCAGGTTTGACGCATTCACAACCCGCGTATTTTGCAATCCCAAACCAAGCCCGGTATCATCATATCAAACCCCAAGTGGAATCTATTCAACAAAACCGTCCAACGGACAATAACATAATTATGAGGACCCAATACCCCAACGACCAGGCAAATGTTACAACGGGCCAAGATTCCTCAGAAGTATCTGCACCACAAGGAACGCCCAAAACACAACCATTACCAGATGATATGGAAAACTAAGGAATATCAATCATAGGAATTAATTGAACTCAAAAAAGGAGGTAAAAATCCCTTTCTCGTTAAAAATTTTTTTTTTACAAGTTTAATAAGGTCAAGTGGTTACACCTTATAGGGTATAGCGTTTAGCTATAAAATATAGTGAATAACCTAATAAATTTAGCACAAACTCGTTAAACTAGAAGTACCTATATTTTTGCTGACCAGAATATAGTATTTCCCAAATTAAAAAAAAATATATATATATAATTATATTATAAATAATCATAGAAGAGAAAATGTAGTGAACAGCCGTTCTAACCTTGCCAATCCCAGGCAGCCCCCAGAGTATGTAAACGTGGGGATCAAAATACTGAGGGTTCCTTTAGGATCAATCCTACTTCTTTCGAAATTAACTTTATGGGATATCCAATCCAAATTAAAAGAACCGCATACCAACAATATAATCGAACAAAAAATTCCAGAATGTCCTAACTGTGGCTTATGATGGAGGTCTATCATAAACATAATGAGGATTTACGTCCAACATAAGACATATTTGGTATCCTTATTATTACGGCATCGGAAATCTTGGTTACCCGTTTAGACGATAGGTCAAAGTACAACCTTATTCTAGAAATATTTCATTATTATCATTATTAGCACCACAGCAAAACATACAAAACGCAAGATTAGTTACCTAAATATTTAATAACTGCTTCTCACAGCAAGACTCAAAAAAACTTTAACCCTAAGATCAACAAGAATAATATTCTTTAACAACTAATAAAGAAGTTCAAATTTAATCATAAGAAAAAAGGACCCGAAGTAGCAATCCTAACTCGCTGTAAAAATTTATAAAATACTCGACAATCTATAGTACACATTCGGCAAAAGAAATATGTACAAGTTTTTATCGTATCAATTATAACCAACGTTCCTTAGTGAGACATGATCCATATGCATGAAGATGAGCTCAAGAATTTCGCAAAAAATTCTCCCCAATTCAAATCAATTTTAAGTAGGATTTTATACCTTTTCCTTGATAACGTACATGGATCATTAATCCATATGCAAAATATGTAATAACGAAAGGATTAAATTGTCAAAAAACATCCCTATTAGTAAAATAAAAAGAAAATTAAAAGCAGCCAACGGGAACTGAAGGCATTCTTTTGACGTTCAAAATAAACTTAATTATCTAAAGACTTCTGCAAATCACCAAGCGAGACAAAAATATCCTTTCGCAATTTTTAACAAATTAATATCACTTCTCTAAGAGTTATAAGTTGCCTATGCAGTTAATGAGACTCTATGTAAAATGCTAATTCTTAGCAACCGATTCTCACAGTAAAATTCAAAAAGGGCTTTCGTGCAAATTGTAGCCAGAAGTATTCTTTCAAATAAAAGTCAACAAAAATGAGACAACAACAAAAATGGCATTAAACATCTCTCCTAAATTAAACCCATGTAAAACGTCGATACGATAATAAATCAAGGCCTGTAACTTCCAAACACTGTCAAAATAACAAAGATTTATGACAGCTTAGCTACCTGAGCATACTTTTCTCGAATAAAAACATTTTCCCTTTTTCATCGCTTATAATAAGAATGATTAACCCGTATACCGTGGTTTACTCTAAGCTACATGGATTCCTATAACAAACAGTCCTTTTGCTTGAAAACCAATATTATAAGAATAAATTAATCAACATGCTAAAATGATCTTTGAATACAAAGAAAAAAAACAAAAAAAAAAACGTTAAACCCAATGGCGAAAAAATTGGCCCCTATAAATATGAGAGGATTGGAAAATATCGTTCGGTCTCAAATAATGATATCTTCGATATATTTTTACTTATATATTGATACTTGATTATATTTCGATTATATTTTAGTGTGGCAAAATTCAAAATACATAAAATAAGTATTATATGCTGTTTCGAAAGAAGAATAAGCGCTAGAGAATTGACGCAAAGCAAAAAAATCAATAACCCTGAACGTGAAAAATAAATCAAAATTGTAGAATTTAAAATAATAATCTTTGTACGTATGTGTCAACCCATAGAAATACGTTGTAATTCTAACAAAAAAAGATAAGTTCGTAAATATAAACAGAACCTCAAGGGCAGTATAATATATAAACTTTAAAAATAAGCCCCAGGAATGCGCAGGGCATGAGAAGACCTGAAAATGGCGGTTTCACGGTCTCAGTCTCGTAATACATTCGGTTTAATGAATTTCTTACGTGCCATAATTCAAGTTAAGTACACAGATCTTGTGAGATAAATAAAATGGTTTCGACAAACTGTCCCCGTAACCTAGGACTAATCACGTGTCACTCGCGCAGTTTAGATAGTCTTGAGAGACACAATTAGGTACCTTCCATAAGTCAAAAAAATACATGAAATTAGTTAACAAAATTCTAAAATATCGCATCTCTGAGTCACAATTAAGACAAAACTAAAGCAAGAAAGAGGACAAATATTGATCAATTTTTTTTCTACTTTTAATGGCCCTCTATAGAGAAAATATTTTTGCTGTCACAAACTGTTGTACCATAAATTAAATTTGTAACGAACATTAGCTAACTGAAACATTAGTCTTATCATCGTTAGCAAAAACAGCGGGACCCTATCAGCTGTATGGCTCGGAGCCGTACTCAATGGCTATATAATATATATACGATAGGTAAAGGGCAAAATAATCGTCAAAAGAAAAACCCTAACAATTGAAGCAGTAAAATTCAACCAAAATTATCTTAAAAACGAATCAAAGCGTACGAGAATGAACCACGCAATTAAAGTATAAGAAGAATAACCTGTAACAATAAGAATAACAAAAAAAACTCTTTCGTAGGCCAGACAATTCTAGTATCGAGAGGTTTTGTAACGCAATTAAATAATCACAAACCTGTAAAGCCAATGCAAAATTCGTCTCGAATAAAATTATTCACTTACAATCCAGCACTCAGTCGTATATTATGTATATATGATGCAAGTAGTTTACTAAAATAGCTTACCAAAAGGGGTAAAAGAATAAAGCCAATCATTGAAATCCTAAAATATAGTATCTCGTAGATAAAAGAATTAGGCATAATATTTAGAATGATACCAATATGTATAAAGGGGGCTAATGTCTCTTTAATAATAGCAGACATTATTCTGCTTCAACAGTCAGACAATAAATAATAGACCTTGAAGAGGAGGGTAAGCTAAAAATTAATGCAACAAGCAAAACCCTTTCACTAAAAGGGAACTTTTGAAATTAATCTACGCCATAATACCTGTATAAATAAGGCTGCGGTTTTAGCCTTGTTCTCGAGAAATTACAAAAAATAGCGAATTCCAGTTTCTATAGATTCTCGCAAAAGAGGCAAATCCCACAAAATTATCATAATTCACAAACGCTCATATAAGGTGAAAGACAGTATTTAATAATTCTCACTAACCTTGTAAACAGGTCCAACCTGAGATCCTTGTTAAACTTATCCTCCAAAGAAGAAATGTAAAATAAACTAATTAACGACATATTATTCAAGTCAAGTTCTACAAAATGCACGTTAGTTAAGCGTTCAGAAAATATGTGTTCAATGAGGCACATACGAATTTGAACTGAAATTATTAAAATAAAAGCGAACATTTATATGAAGTATAAATGAGTCAAGGGTAATCCTTAATTTAATCAAACGAAAAAGGGAGCCATAAATTTTATGAGGTGAATGGAATCCTAGTCCCGTAAATTACGCCCAGTAACAACGGCCCAAAGTTCAAATTTGTTGTTATTCAGGAGAATACTTGAAAAACCCTGTTTCAGTATGCAATATTGAGACAGATATAAAAATAAGGTTTAATACCCTTAGAATTCTGAGTGGGATGGAAACAAAACTAGCTCACGCTGAACTTAATGAGAAATGCCCTTAATGAGAAATTATATAAAATAATACAAAGTAAATAAATTCCTATATCCTAGGCAAAACTCCCATTCAAAAAGCATAAACAGATCTCTGCAAAGTTTTAGGTATATCATACCTCTGCCATGTTGCACAATCCCTGCCACAGAAGCAAAAGGGTGGGATTTATTAGAGTTTACCATATAAAAAAAAACCTCGAAAGAATGCAACTATTCGCGCATTTGAAGTGAAAACTGGGCCAACGCTCCGACTTCTGTCTATCCGCCCCCAGTATAGGAACACGATGTGCCATAAATAGCCCAGTAGCAGAATGTTTAAGATATTATATGTTATCAACATCGTAATATCTTCCTTCCGCAATATTGTGAAGTCATTACCCAGATAGGATTCTTGTACGAAATGATTTTAAACCTCACAAAAATGAAAAATAATTAAGCTTTATATACCGCGTCTTGTACAAATTAATTCTCATATCTTTCGGCTTCATGATTAATAGATTACAGCTTATTATATATTATTACATTTAGATTGGGACTAAACTAACTCTAATTTACCAATGGTTCACTACAATACGTATAATATATCTTACTTTCGTTTAGAGAACATAAAGAAATAAATCTTTATGCCTTAACAAATCTTTGGATAATATCGTGCATGAATATAAGCATCTCCGCCACATGGCGATAACTCCGCCACGGGAGGAGAATAAGTTGACACCTTAAAAGTGAATGTGTTTTTCTTTTAACTCATTTATACGGGAAGACTTAATCTCGATTAACAAGCCTTTGGATTCCACCAATTTAGCATAATTCTAAAATATGATGAAATAAAGAGCTTATTCCTACATATTCTAAAGATATTATTTGAGTAAACATCAATACGCGACACTTCATTCGATTCAACTTAAACAATAGCTATCAGAATAAGCAATCAAGAAAGAATCGCCTTCAATATAAAATAAATTAACTCCCTTTAATTAATCGTGTACAGGACTGAAGAAAATAAATCAATAGGTATCTTAGTTGCAGTAATCAAAGCTAAATAAAATATGACGATAAATGAAAATGCGTTACAGTTTAATAGCCTAATTTTTGAAAGCCTTAAAAGATAAGTTCATATCTTCAAACTTCGACCTTAATGAAAATTGTTCACGTTGACAGGGTACAAAATAACCATAGTCACTTTAAAAAGATTGTTAAAAGGGAAAATTTGCCTTGTTAACTAAAGATACTTAAAGAAAAATTGTTGTATATAAGGATTTACCAAGTAGGGAGATCGAATGCCCACACTAAATACTAAGTGAAGATTTAAGAACCCTTTCAAATTGATCGACAGTTATCGCATTAATTGGATTATGCTAGCCAATAATGTAATACGACCCTTTTTTTAACAACTTAAGCTTGAAAGCTAAAAATCAGTAGTGATACCCACCACACTTCGGGTGGTAACAATAAAATTTTCTTTACTCTCGACATTTGATAAAAGCTCAATATAAATGGCAATTCTAATTCATAAAAGCAAAATAAAATAATAGAAAGTGAACAAACCCATGAAATACTTTGAAAGTGGTATAGGAGGAATAATTCAAATATTCATACGATATACGATAGTGAAAGCGGATGAACCCCCGAGCATAGGAGGTTAGAGCCAAGGATGGGCATGGTGTATATTGTCCCACCATGCAATCACTTGACTCTCACCTTCTGTTGAGAAAAGGTTATATAGATACGAGACTTGATGGCACAACAAGAAATCGCTCGACAAGCACTACAACTGATTATCCGTCAAGCTTCCTCGACAAGTGGACCCTCAATCATGAGAGGCGGTGGCCATGGGGGAATAGAGGCGGTGTTATATCATCCTGTTTCCGTTCCCGTTTGGCCCTGACTCTCTATGAAATACAACTATGCAGATACAAATTGTGATAACGTGACAAAGAAATAACTGACAAATGGATGGACCCTCAGTCGTGAGGAGCCCTGGACAGTCCGGTGGAGGTGGTGTATACTATCCCTGTTCCGCCTGATTGATCTCAAGCTACCTATGAGAAACTACTACCCAGTTATAAATGTGAAGGATGAACAGTAAAGAATTATAAATTACAGTTAAGCGAAATAACCTTACAACATGGGGACCCGTTGGTCAACTGTTGTTACCTGTGGTGCGTTTTATCCCATTGGGCATAGCAGTCTGGCCGGTGAGGTCTTATGATAAAATCAACCCATCCCACTATGAAAAGAGACCCGAAGGAATTACCCAATATTACCCCTTCCATTATAGGAATCACTGTAACAAAAATGTTACAGATATGTGGATACATTCCGATACGTGGGAGGTACTTAACCTCCGTGTTTTTCACTGTTGATAATTTCGGGGAAAGGCACGTAGCAAAGGTACTTCTTACGGAGAACAACTCAAACAAGAAAAGGAACCCAAGGATACCAGTGAAACTTAAACACCATAAATTATAAAGGCCAGTTAAACAGCTATACTTATTAACAAAGTCATCAAATTATAAGTGCCTAACTATTGAATAATCATTACTTAAACTGCTATAAATTAACGTAATTAGTTCGAAAATGTATTACTACTAAGTAACCATTTATTTTGCAATAATTGATAAATTTTATATAACAACACATTTGCAGATAAGATACATAAGTAACCATCGGCCACTGGTTAAGTGAAACGCCGAAACGAGTGGCTACACGGTACGTTGCTTATATTAACCTAAAATCTAGTAGAATATACTAAAAAAAAAAAAATAACCATGATAAGATACCCAAGCCATCAACAATTACATAATCGTAAACATAGAAAATGTAACCTCATTGAATCTTAAGAAAAGGCATAGTGTAGATAACATTAATGATTCATTAAAAGAATGGGGACTTGTTGATTATTCATTAAAAGAATGGGAACTTATCAGAACAGTAGAAAATCTCGACTGTCCAAAACTATATTAGCTTCTGAAATCTCGAAGAACAATCTTGGAACAAAGAATGATCCTAAGATTAACGGCAAGCTTAGTGCATTATAACTTTAGTGCAAGTGCACTGACAAGAACACTAGAACACACTAGACTAAGTGCCAACCTGGCCTTCTGAATTTTAATACAAAATATTCCAACAACAAAATATAACTCATTGTCTAATTATATCGCCAACAATATTTGGAACGACCAAGACGACAGCAACATAACTACAATTTGGCCCATTAAATTTCTCTCCATACAAAAAGACCAATGACACATGTTAAAAGGTGAAAGCTTTCTTAGGACCTTATACGTCAACTGTGTAAATAACACGTATCTAAATCCAATTAACCCTTCAACGGGATCCACTATTTTTCAAGTTAACCCAAGAGGTTATAAAGACATAAAGAAAATAACCCTGAATTTCTTCCAAGAAGACAAAATTTTGGAGGAAAAATAATCTCTGGTTTAGACGTAATCGTGCGCGAGCAACTATGCTGTTGCCAGTCACACGTAAACTTAAGTTTCTCCGTAGTAAAAATAATAAATGACCCATTGTCTTTATCTCAGTTGTGCCGGAAAGTCATTCGACAAAATATGCGAAGGAATTAAATAACTGCCACATTGGAGGGCCTGCGCCTCCCAAACCAATTATTAGTGTATTTAATGCACTTAAATACACCTGAAGGCGTTAAAAATAATATAGTGTTTGAAGTCAAATTTCTAAGCTCAAATGTTTCGTAATGGGGAAATTATCGACTTGTCGATATGCTTACATCTCCAAGTTCAAAAGCGGTACTGCCGGATGATGCACCCATATTGAAATTAAAACCCAATATTAGTGGAAGAAACTGTATATATAAATAATTTCGTTGAAACGAATAATAAAAGATCCTCCAATATTACTTGAAGTGTTATATCTATGTAATCGATTATTACTCTTATTAAAAAAAAGTGCGTTATATGAATAAACCAGTAGTGTATTAATATTTATAAAACTATGAGTTAGAGTAAATGTCACGGAAACTAAATACATTGTTAATAAATTGACAAAAAAGGTAGTTTCTCGAAAATCTCAACACTTTAAGCCTATATGGAACTCGTTATAAGTCGAGCGCAAACTCGTTAAACTAGAGTACGAAACTTTAGGGAATCGAATTACGTTCGAATACACAAATAGCCAGGTGCAAGGTGGCACCGGTGAAAAAGTAGTTCAACTTCGACCTGAAGTTACCTTGTTTTCCATTCAAAGTATACATTCATTATTGGTTAATATGGAGCTTTAGATGACTCAAATTACGTCGAACGAATAAGTACCCGATGTATGTGGAAATACCGGTGAAAAGGTAGTTTGACCTCGACCTAGAGTGTACCATAATCATAACTAATCTTGAAAAAATTAACTAGACAAAGATCAATAGAAAATACCTTTCATTTCAGAACAATGGCCAAGGCAATTATCGATAAAGAGTTCATAACTATAAAGCACGCAAAAGGAAATTTCATATACTCAGCGGCAATGATCATTGTGAGTAAATCAGGGGAAGAAGTCTTCGCAAAAAAATGGAACGTCAAGTATGATTTAAGGAAATATGACGTGGAATCCTATAGATTCGGTCTAAGCTTAGCAAACACACCCAAATATCGACCCACAAGAGGGAAATTGGGAGTAAAATATAACGGCAGAAAGGGCAAGTACCTCCATTATATTCAACATGAGATAAGAAAATTGCAAAAACAATATAAAGTTCGGTACTGGTACGTTAAAGGTCCTTGTCAGAAAGATTTATTACTTCTCGACAAGTGTAGACAACAAAAATTAGTTTACAAAATTGAGGGAAATCCAAACTGCGTAAAATAACAAGTTAAACACGACCCCCTCCAAGAAATAAAGTACTACAAACAATATCTATATAATACAAAAAGCGTAATATATAGAGCGAAAAGAAAAGAAATTATATTTAAAACAATAAAAACCTATGAATCAAAATCAAAAGCAACGAAAAAATCAAGAAAACTGTCTCTATTGAAATAATTAAGTCAACCCACGCACCCTTTACGTTATAAGAAAAATTCTTGGGTGAAATCAATTAAAATAACTATCCCCCCAGCCTAAGAATCAGCCGTATGCTTACCATAAGCAATCAACAAATCCTATGACCACGAATCTTAATCACACCTTGTTTCCTTCCCCGATAAAAAAAAGAATCCCATATAATAGGAATCAAAATTCTCATTCGTTTATCTAACATAAGAATTATTCCTATATTATGTTTAATGAAATACTAATTCTAGAAAACGCAAAAAAAGAACACGGCTAACAAAAGTCATGATAATCTTTGTTGCCCGAACTGTAGCCCAGTATATTGTGAAACATACAATAATGTTCAAGCATGAGAATTCGTTACTTGCAAGCCACAATTCCTGGAAGATATTTATGAAACTGGATCCCAAACCGTTTGAAACCCTATTTCAACAAGTAATGAGACTAGAGAAGAATACCAATGAATTAAAGGACTCTATATTCCAATTCTTAAAATCGGACAAAAGCCTGCAGACCACGAAACACATGCACCACAATGAAAATACAGGAGATCTACCCCCCATTCTTCCTAAACTAAAATTGAAATTCCTAATAGACGACTTTGACAAGAAAATGGCAGAGATCGATAAAGCTCTAGGAACTAACAACAGAGAAAACAGAAGGAGAAGAGCATTAAGTAATGTTGACGGATCTATAAGCGAATATACTACGACAAAATATACCACAGGTTCCTTCTTGACAACTTCCATGAAAAATAAACTCTATGATGGAAATTACACCATGCTAAATGAATTACCAAGCATATGGACATACCTCAAGCAACTATGGCAAGACCATACGGCGAGCAACGTTGCTAAGAAAGTATCTCCAAAAGAAATAAAGAAAAATATAGACAAGCCACAAGGAAAGAAAAATACCACGACAACTATCCCCAAACTATAGGCAAGAACAGAGGAAATACAGCCCTCACTAACGGATATCATAACCAATGCAAGACCAGAGTTAATCAAACTCAATGAACTGTTTCAAGAAAAATTAATTACCATAACGCATTTGAAACCAACGACGTTTACAAAATGGTCATGGTCCACAGGACCAACATTTACAAAAACCCACTCCTTCGGTAAAATGTATATAAATTTAAGAGCAAGACTCCCAGTATTGCATACCGAGACTCAAACTATATTACTTCAAGGACGCCATTCGGATAAGAAAAGGAAATTTGCTGATAGTAAAAGGAAAGAAAAATACGTACCCGACAAATGCTGGACAATCGACGGCAAATATACGTGTGCCAGACTTGCCATGGCCAACGAACCAACCAAAAACCAATTGTTACCTCAGCTAAATGAGAAAAACGCCCTAAGAGTATTGATTCATCAATGTTTCTTAATATTGTATAGACAGAGACTGAAAGCACTATTTGAATTATTCAATACAGAAATACAAAAGTTAAAGCAAAGTACCACAAGAATCTTCGAAGTAGTCTTCCGAAAAAGCAAATACTGAAGATCAGCTAGTCTAATACCAATCGTAGGAGAATTAGCCTCACGCTTATTTGGGTTATCGACTGAAGAAGACCTGGATATCCTAAGGGAAAACGTGGGAAAACTAAATAACGCCATGAACGTAACCTTACATGTCCAAAAAATACAGGCCAGTATAGCCAATTATCAGAGAGACAAAATTGAGGCAATTTCAAAGAAAATATTAAAGACAGTAAACATAATGAATTATTTAAAAAATGAAGTAGATCGTGTGATTTCAGATTCGAGCCTCACCATGGTATCACTAGACATATTGACAATGTCATTACTTAACTTAGCAGTGACGTTAGCAAATTTGAATTTGCATTATTTGCCCTTACTGGAAGAACCTTGTCACATGACCTGGTGGATCCTTCGAACCTAAAAAGTATCTTGGATGAAATAAAAACGCATCTAACGTTCGGCCTACATCTACCAACAGAACCAAAAGTAGTAAACCTATTCCACTACTACACCAAGCTAAAGGTTCACATCACGGAAATAAATGAACAACTATTTGTAGTGGTAACAATTCCATTAATAAATCAACAATCCATATACGACTTGTATAAAATTTCTACGTTCCCAGCCAATATAGGAAAAAATAAATCATGTATGACTATCACCCCCGAAGCGGAATACTTACTAGTCGATCAAGATAGAAGGAAATACGCCTTAGCAAATCCACAGGACCTTAAAGAATGTGTAGCATTCAAAAATCTAGTATGTCAGTTAACCCTGCCAATCTATAACGTTAAATCTGGATCTTGTATGTTAGATATATTTTTAAAAGAGACTCAACAAGAAGAAATTCCCAATCCATGCGAAGCGCTAGTAGGTAGTACAAAACGAGAAATGTTTATTCACCTCAGACATGATCTGTGGCTATTTTCTGTCCCAAAAGAAACAGTTGGGACTATCTCTTGTTATAATAACACAGAAAGAATCGATCCAAGCTAACAGAACTGAACTACTATTACAAGACGTGGGAACAATAACCATAAAACAAGGGTGTCGATTAGTAACCAAAGAAGCCACGGTACAAACACCACTGATAACCACAAGCACGAATATAATAAGCCCCAATGTGACCAATTTCAAACCAGTCAATTTATCGTATACAATTCCTAACATTGAAAATGAAGAAGTAAAAGCCACAATATGGTCAAAAATAGAGAATGTCAAAGGAACCTTACCACTAACAAAGATAAGAGAAGCCTTAGACTCTCAGATTCCCCTATTTACTAATGAAGACCAAAGATTGACGTATGTAGAAAGTAGATACGGACTATTCTCAACAAATTTTTGGTGGAATATTCTCCTGACGGTAGGATTCGTATTCATGATCTCTCTGACTATAAAAATGTTATTGACCCTGAATTACATAAAAATTATGATAACACGTAGAAAAAGGGCAAAGACAGATCATATCGAATCGAGTGAGATGCAAAACCTAAACCCAGAACTCCCTGATAACCCTTAAGCCAAAAAAGTAAGGGAGGACATGATCGAGCGAATGGGAGTAGAGGTCCTCATTCGTGCAATGTCCAGTCCCAAATTTCTACTTGTTGTTTGTGTAAACCCATGCAGCTGCAAAGATGTATTTCTTAAGCAGCATGGATGCGTGTAAACAATAAAGACTTGAAAATTTATAGTAAATCTAGACCTCTCATAAAAGCATGTAAACTACCTCGCATGTAGATATGTAATATAAAATTAAATTTTAAAGCAGATGGGAGTTAAGTAACATTTAAAAATGTATTGAATATTGAACAGGTGCAAAATGCACATATATATAAGTATACATATAATCACCAAATATTGAAAACCTCATATCGTGTTATTTTTTGTAGACGCAATCACTTTTCTTATGTTCACCTAGCTTATTCCTTAGTGATCTAGTGTTGCTGCAATATGCATCTAAAAGCATGAAAATTGCTCTTAATTGTTTTATTTTTGAGTTTAACCGTACCCATATTAAATTGATATTAGTAGTACGACTGATCACGACTATTATTTCAAACAATAGTCGCCGAATAATATTGTGTAAATTGTGTAGTATTGCTGTGTGTGTTTTAACTTATCTAATTATAAAGAGCACATGATTCTGCCTGGATATTTATATTCCAGGAAGCAGAGTAATCAGTGCAAGTTAATTACTGGTGTACCAGCATGCAACACGGATACAACCCAGTAGCATCTACTCTCATCATTCGTCAACCACCGATAAGTACTCACCAAGTAAACCCTTGAAGACAATAACCTGATGACAATCCAAGTCACCCGAACCTAATACCAGGTCACACTACCCTAAACAATATCGGCAAACTAAGAATGCCTTGGAGCCAATCCCTCAAAGATTATATATCTTAAGCCCCAAATCAGAGACAACATGTTGAACCAAGATCCCAAGCTTAAGTTTTGACCCTATCCAATTATTATTGATGTCACAAAACCAATCCATCCCCCAGTGAAGAAGAACCTAACACAATCAATTTTGCGGGAAATATAAACTATACGAGCAAACTTTCCCAAAATAAAGTGTCAGAGAAGAGACCAAACCAAGTTACCTTAGCCATAATCCCCATGACTAAGCCCTCAATGATAGTGTATCATAAAACAAGAATTAAAGACAATGCGTCGAACATAAATTCTGAGACCAAGTTTTGATCCAACCATAATTACCCTTACATATCGCAACATGGCTTTTTATTCAAATAAAAGAAGGACTAAACGTGAACAATATATGGGAAACATAGACTGTACGAGCGTAAAGTTTTCCAGAGAATAGAAGTGCCCAAAAAGAGTCACCCAGTCCGGCGATCAAGATACCCAAGTCATGTAATAATTTCCCAAGGATTATGTACCCATGAAACGTTTCAACGAATCTGTAACATCAACCACGCGTATATGACGTAAAATACCACGCACGGACAATTTTGTGCAAGTAGTCATACTCATGGACAATATAAACGCTTGTCCCAAGGAACAAGTGGCAAAAAGTGAAACACCACGAAGACAAACCATAAACAATTACCAACCCAGTATTTAATTGAACGGAAGCGCAAAGTAAAGTGACAACGTATGTGAGTATTATAGACACGTAGAATGATGAAGTAAGTGTGAATCTTATGTATCTAACTTGTAACTTTAGTGAATATTGAGAAATTTTTTATAATCAGATGAAAACAAGTGTAAATTACATTACCCCAGTGTTGCAATCAGACATTAAGCTTAAACCTATTAATGTGTCAAACATCTTATTTGCAAATTATTTAATTCATATGTATTAGTGTTCTTGTAGTTAGTTACTTATCATATCATTATAGCGTCAGGTGGAAGTATGGTCAAGTATTACAAAAGGCAAACATGTACCATTTTAAGTGATAAAATAGTCGCGAAGGCAGAACTTAATTAGTTAGAACCATGTAGAATTATTAGCATAACAGGTGAAAGAATTTGAATGTTAGGTGGAGGGAATAATAATTATCACGTAATCATATAACCAAATGTGTTAGTCAATAGAAACTCCTTGAACCTTTCGTCAAATAGAGTGTATAGGTGATGGACTTTAAAGTAATGTCTTAATATATGTAGTCTCATAAGAAAATCGGGAATATGAAATTAGACATATATCTTACCAAAGCCAAGTTAATTCAAGTAACAAATACCAAGTCAAAATTAAAAAAAAGGGGGAGGCGAGATCAAAATTTGAAAGAGTAGAAGGAGTAGGATAACACAACGATGAGGCCATGATAAGAATAGGAAGAATGATATGTAATGGAATCAATTTTCAAAGACCCCGAAATTCCAAACAAAACCAAACCGCCCAAAATAGGAGCCCAAAAACTTCAAGTAACACTTAATTGTCAAATTTAAAAAGTAGCGAAACATTGTACCGCACTTGCAACTCTGTGAAGACATCGTTCCCACGAAAAAGGTAACAGCAATAAATATTCAGCGTGACCAATTATACATGACAGGCAACCAACCATGTAATTTAATCTTGAGTTTAAATTTCCAAACGATCAAGAGATGGTAGGAATTATTATACAAAAAAACGGTCACTTGAGATAAGAAATAAAACTATGTATTCCGCTGTAATTACAAGGCAAAAGCGTTAAAAAATAGTTTCTTGAGATAAGAAATAAAACTATGTGATCTGCAGTAATTACAAGGTAAAAACTTTAAAAAATAGTTTCTTGAGATAAGAAATAAAACTATGTATTGCGCTGTAATTACAAGGTAAAGCTTTAAAAAATAGTTTCTTGAAATACAATGTAGAACTGTGTAGTTCACTCTAATTATAAGGTAAAAACTTTATTCCGCTAAGAAGAATTCCAAGGTGAAGTTTTAAAAAGTCATAAATCGTATCAAAAGTTAGTTAAAATCGACTAGCTGATTGGTACATCACTGTCCAGTAGTAATAGAGGACATAGAATCAGAACCAATAGAATCAGTGTACCGTGCTTTTCAGCAACGCCTGAACGTAACCTTAGGCGAAGTCGCAGAGTATAGTATTTTCAAACTTAGCAAGTTTGAGTCAGTCGATTGGGAGTCTTTTAGCAGTCTTTGGAGACTATTGTCAGTCTATTATGAATCTTTGATCAGTTTTATGTGAACCTAGAAACAGTCTTATGTGAGTCTATTTGCAGTTAGAATGAACTTCTGAAACATTTATTAGTGATTTAACTGTTACTTGTATTGCCTCAGTCAACAGCCTTATCTTAGTGTCTTTGATTTCGAAGTGTTTGTGATATTCCCTTCAAGCTCTGTACCGATCATGTGAGTAAAAATAAATACATTACTTTCTTATTTTATTCTCCTTATGCTACTATTTCTCAAGATAGTTAGTCCTTGTGGTCTCATCCGCTCTCAAGGGAACCCGAATCCTTTCTACCTGATTTCGTCTGAGTCTAACGATTAATACATATTCCCTATTTGAACTACTAGTTACAGTTCCCCCTTCCCTCTGGCACACTGCAGTCAAACCACCTAATAAGAATTTGATTGAAAGTACCCATAGAAACAGTTAATTGAAAATTCCTATATAAAGAATCAACTAAAGAAAATAAGAATAATTTTTTTTTAATTATTGAAAACCCCCCCATTAGAATTTGTGTGTGGAAGAACAATACCCAAACAGTCCTCTCAGTCCTGGATAGCTGTCCTGCATTATCTTGATGCTGTTGGGGCCTCTCCTTTTTGTGAGTTAGCCAGGTGGTAATTGACCCTGTTGAGTTTGCCAATTAGCAATGTGATAGTTGAACGATCCTTTTCTATGAAGAATGTCGTTAAGAGTAAGTTCTAAAACCCTATGCTCTTGCCCATGTTGAACTCAATAATTGTTTTCAGGCTGTGGTTGTCAGCATGTGGCTCTTGCTGCTCGGCGTGCAACGTGTTGCTCTTGTGACCGTCTTCAGTAATAAAACTGATGACGGTTATTGCATATGTGACAGAAATATCTGGTATTTTTTGTGAATTTATATCACTGTTTGTGAAACACTGTCTATTAAAAGGATTTTGTTCCAATTTGAACTTTTATTTATCGTCATGGAAAGGCAGTGTGGAAAGGCAATTATCTAAATTTTTTATCCGCCCAGCTAAAAGTACTGTGGGTCAACCCTTGGGGGGCTTAATGATAGCTGATAGAAATAAGTATAATTGTAATATGTGTGAGTCTAATCATGTATGTGTTGCAGTAGAATATAGTGGTTTTATAGTTGTTTGTGTTTATATACCTACAGATTATAGAAATGACCGATCGAGTTAGAAGTTTGCGTCTGCTTGCTCATCATTGTCGAAACTACTTGAAAGAATAGCTCTTACAATAACATTGGTCACTCAGAAATTTTAAAGGGTACATTGCCGCAAAATTTCTATTGTCTACAGAAAAATAGATCGATTACCTATGTACATAACACAGGTAGCACTTCTTATCTCGATTTCGTGTTTACTGATATGGGGGATATCCAGCGGCAGATAGTTAATGTTTCTGACGACTTTCTTTTAAGTGACCATTTGCATCTTGAGCTTCATATACAACTCAGTTCTTTTGAGACACATGCTCCAACTAGACCCAAGTGGTTAACTAAACAGAACTAGTCGTATTGATATATTTACTTACCAAATACTACTTGAATCATACCTAAATGAGATAAGGGTTCCGTGTCATTTGCTCTTGCGGTTAAAATCTGATTGGCTTCTCGATTTGAATCATTATTTGCTTGAACTAGTGCATAGTATGAAATAGCTGCATCCGTTGCTGTTCCATCTGAAAAAATCAAGCTGAATACCCGTAAGAGAGGCAGGTCAGATTTTCCTGGTTTAAAGGTTGAAAAGTCTCGCCATGTGTTTTGGAGACAAATTTGGGTTGATTGTGAAAGACCATGTTCAGGAAGGGCTTTCAAAATTATGAAAACGAGTAAACAACAATATCAAAATAAGGTGTGATATTGGAAAAGAAGTCGGGCTAAGGAGCTATCGCGGGAAATAAAAAAAATTCCTCGTCAGCTTTCGCGAGAAGTGTCTTAACTTATCCGGTCTTCTTCGTCGCCACCCGATAGCATTGAAATAAATAGATGGTTTGAACATTTTTATACAATTTTTGTGGCTGATCCTACATCATTAGGAAGTAATTTTCTAGACATTCTGATGCAGCATTTTGATCAACTAAACCAATACAGTAACTGGATTACTATTACCCTGTCGTGTGTTGAATCTAGTTTTTAGTATGGGATGTGATTGCCTTTCTCTAGGTTGCTAGCTACTGTTGAAAACAATTCTAATGAATTTACTGAAAAAAATTCATTGTTAGTTTAATATAAATAAGCTCATATTTATTCCTTAAAATCTTAATTGAATTTTGATTTCTTAAAGTTATAAAAATTAAAACATTTAAAAGAATTTTGTCAGTAAAGTACAATTTATATTCTGGCTTTTAAAAGCATAGGGGCTTAGAACCGTACTCATAGTAATTTTGCTCGTTTTGAGTTTGACTCTGTCATTTATTTTAACTGTTGAAACCCAAAAGTTTCATTTATTTATTGATACTGATTTGTGGTAGTTCTATGCTTGGTAGATTGTTTCATTCTATTTTTGTTCATTTTTGGATTAATGGAGTAAAGTATTAATCAAATACTTTGAACAAAATGGCTATCTTGAATTTCGATTTAAAGTGTTTGGAGAAATGACGGGCGTGGGGGGGCATTTGCCCTCTGATCACTTTTGACTAATAAAAAAGGCACTAGTCCTCTCAATTTCCAATCAAATGAGCCCTTTTTGAAGCTTCTATGACAAAAGTTTCTATAAGAACCTTATATGCCCCAAGGGCATGACTTACGACCCAAGTCCTGAAACCTATGGGGGGAGGGTTCTCATCCTCAAAAGAGATAATTTCCCGACCTTTCAACTGCGTTGAACAAAATGGCCATATCGAAATGTTGATCGTAAATGTTTGGGGAAATGATGGGCGTGAGTAGAAAGGTTTCAGGAGGTCCCGTACGAACACCATATATGGGCATAGAGTCCCTAGGGAGAACACCTGTGCTGTCAGTCTCGATCCCACACCATATATGGGCATGGAATCCCCAGGGAGAACACGTTTTTCTCACTGAGAATGAAAAAACAGGATTTTTCTCACTTTGATGTATTTCCAAGGAGAATTGTCTCCGGGCGAAATTTATTAATGTCTTTGGAGTTCGCCCAGGAGAATTGTTTTCCGGGTGAAGTTTATTAATGTCTTTGGTGTTCGTCCAGGAGAATTGTTTCTGGGCGAAGTTTTTTAATGTCTGACGGGTGATGTCAAGGTTGATTGATTTGTCACGAAAGGGGAATTAATTTGTTGTTTCTAAGGGGAATTATTGATTCACGAAAGGGGAATTAATTTGTTGTTTCTAAGGAGAATTATTTATTCACGAAAGGAGAATTAATTTGTTGTTTCTAAGGGCAATTATTGATTCAAGAAAGGGGAATTAATTTGTTGTTTCTAAGGGGAATTATTGATTCACGAAAGGGGAATTAATTTGTTTTTTCTAAGGGGAATTATGGATTCAAGAAAGGGGAATTATTTCGGCGAAACAGTTAGAGACATTTTAAAAGATGATTTTAGAAGATGTTTTAGAAGAGGATTTGAGGGTGAAACTCTATGGTCGTTATAATACACAAGTTGTATTTGAACAGTGTTGTGAGGTCCTCTACCCCAACCCCAAAGGGCCCCGATCCCCCTACCCCAACCCCTAAGGAACCCCCTGGCCCCCAAAGTTCCCCCGGGCCCCCCGCACCCCCAAAGCCCCACCGAAGCCTTCCATTCCCTCTTGATTATTGAATTTTCTTAAGTTTTTTCGGACTAAATTTTTTAGACTTAGAAATTATCCAACATTTTTCAGGTTTTTTCTTTAACCCATTGGCATAGAGTTTTAGCCTAGAGTCTTAGCTTAGTTTTATTTAGAGCTGAAGTTTACTTTAGTTTTAGTTAAGAGTCTAGACTTTTAGCTTAGAGTCTTAGCTTAGACTTCTTGTTAGAGTTCTAGTTCAGTTTAGTTTTAGTTAAGAGTTTAGAGTTTTTATATTAGAGTCTTAGATTAGAGTTTTTGTTATAGTTCTAGTTTAGTTTAGATTTAGTTAAGAGTTTTAGCTTAGAGTCTTAGCTAAGAGTTTTAGTTAGAGTTGAAGTTTAGTTTAGTTTTAGTTAAAAGTTTAGAGTTTTACTTTAAAGTCTTAGCTTAGAGTTTTAGTTAGAGTTGAAGTTTACTTTAGTTTTAGTTGAAAGATTAGAGTTTTAGCTTAGAGTCTAAGCTTAGAGTTTTTGTTAGAGTTCTAGTTTAGTTTAGTAATAGTTAAGAGTTTGGTTTTTAGCTTAGAGTCTTAGCTTAGAGTTTTTGTTGAAATTCTAGTTTAGTTTAGTTTTAGTTAAGAGTTTAGAGTTCTAGCTTAGAGTTCTAGTTAGAGTTGAAGTTTAGTATAGTTATAGTTAAGAGTTTAGAGTTTTAGCTAAGAGTCTTAGCGTAGATTTTTAGTTAGAGTTGAAGTTTAGTTTTGTTATAGTTGAGAATTTAGATTTTAGCTCAAGAGTCATAGCTTAGAGTTCTTGTTAGGGTTCTACTTTAGTTTGGTTTTAGTTAAGAGTTTATTGTTTTTAGCTTAGAGTCTTAGCATAGAGCTTTGTTGAAGTTCTAGTTTACTTTAGTTTTAGTTAAGAGTTTAGAGTTTTACCTTAGAGTCTTAGCTTAGAGTTTTTGTTAGAGTTGAAGTTTAGCTATAGTTAAGAATTTAGACTTTTAGCTTATAGTCTTAGCTTAGAGTTTTTGTTAGAGTTGTAGTTTAATTTAGTTATAGGTAAGATTTTGAAGTTTTACCTTAGAGACTTAGCTTAGAGTTTTAGTTTAGTTTAGTTTTAGTTAAGAGTTTAGAGTTTTTTAGATTAGAGTTTTTGTTAGAGTTCTAGTTTAGTTTAGTTTTAATTAATAGTTTAAAGTTTTTAGCTTAGATTCTTAGCTTAGAGTTTTATTTAGAGTTCTAGTTTAGTTTAGTTAAAGTTAAGAATTTAGAGTTTTAGCTTAGTGTCATAGCTTAGAATTTTACTTAAAGTTGTAGTTTGGTTAAGTTTTAGTTAAGAGTTTCGAGTTTTAGCTTAGAGTCTTAGCTTAGAGTTTTTTTTTATAGTTCTATTTTAGTTTAGTTTTAGTTAAGAGTTTTACCTTAGAGTCTTAGCTTAGAGTTTTAGTTATAGTGGAAGTTTAGTTTAGTTACAGTTAAGAATTTAGAGTTTTAGCTTAGAGTCAAAGCTTAGAGTTTTACTTAAAGTTTTAGTTTGGTTAAGTTTTAGTTAAGAGTTTCGAGTTTTAGCTTAGAGTCTTAGCTTAGAGTTTTTTTGTTATATTTCTAGTTTAGTTTAATTTTATTTAAGAGTTTGGTGTTTGAGATTTGACTTTCAGTTATAGTTCTATTTCAGTTTAGTTTTAGTTAAGAGTTTAGTGTTTTACCTTAGATTCATAGCTTAGAGTTTTAGTTAGAGTTCTAGTTTAGTTTAGTTTTAGTTAAGAGTTTAGAATTTTAGCTTAGAATCTTAGCTTAGAGTTTTTTTAGAGTTCTAGTTTAATTTAGTTTTAGTTAAGAGTTTAGAGTTTCTAGCTTAGAGTCTTAGCTTAGAGTTTTTGTTGAAGTTCTAGTTTAGTTTAGTATTAGTTAATAGTTTAGAGTTTTTAGCTTAGATTCTTAGCTTAGATTTTTTTTTATAGTTGAAGTTTAGTTTAGTAATAGTTAAGAGTTTAGAGTTTTAGCTTAGAGTCATAGCTTAGAGTTTTTGTTAGAGTTCTAGTTTAGTTTAGATAGACTTAAGAGTTTGGAGTTTTTTAGCTTCGAGTCTTAGCTTCGAGTTTTTGTTAGAGTTCTAGTTTACTTTAATTTTAGTTAAGAGTATAGAGTTTGTGGCGTGGAGTCATAGCTATGAGTTTTTGTTGAAGTTCTAGTTTAGTTTAGTTTTAGCTAAGAGTTTAGAATTTTTGTTTAGACTCTTTGCTTAGAGTTTCATTTAGAGTTCTAGTTTATTTTATTTTTAGTTTAGAGTGTATAATTTTAATCTTAGAGTCTTAGCTTAGACTCTAAGTCTTTATCTTCAGCTTAGTCTTTAGCTTAGAGTTTGGTGTTTTACCTTAGAGTCATAGCTTAGAGTTTTTGTT
This sequence comes from Artemia sp. Qi Xiang Cuo, assembly GCF_049724085.1. Taxonomy (NCBI): domain Eukaryota; kingdom Metazoa; phylum Arthropoda; class Branchiopoda; order Anostraca; family Artemiidae; genus Artemia; species Artemia sp. Qi Xiang Cuo. The sequence goes on along the minus strand of NC_142807.1, from coordinate 60,107,215 downwards.
AGAGTTCTAGTTTAGTTTATTTTTATTTAATAGTTTATAGTTTTAGCTTAGAGTCTTATCTTAGAGTTTTTGTTAGAGTTCTAGTTTGGTTTAGTTTTAGTTAAGAGTTTAGAGTTTAGAGTTTTAGATCAGAGTCTTAGATTAGAGTTTTTTTTAAGTTCTAGTTTAGTTTAGTTTTAGTTAAGAGTTTAGAGTTTTAGCTTAGAGTCTTAGCTTAGAGTTTTCGTTAGAGTTGAAGTTTAGTTTAGTAATAGTTAAGAGTTTAGAGTTTTACGTTAGATTCTTAGTTTAGAGTTTAAGTTGAAGTTCTAGTTTAGTTTAATTTTAGTTAATAGATTAGAGTTTTAGCTTAGAGTCTTAGCTTATAGATTTTCTTAAGGTTGAATTGTAGTTTAGTACTAGTTAATAGTTTATAATCTTAGATTATAGTCTTAGCTTAGAGTTCTAGTTTAGTTTACATATATTTAAGATTTTGGAGTTTTACCTTAGAGACTTATCTTAGAGTTTTAGTTTAGTTTAGTTTTAGTTAAGAGTTTAGAGTTTTTATAGCTTAGAGTCTTAGATTAGAGTTTTTGTTAGAGTTCTAGTTTAGTTTAGTTTTAGTTAAGAGTTTGGTGTTCTACCTTAGAGGCATAGCTTAGAGTTTTAGTTTAGAGTTCTAGTTTAGTTTAGTTTTAGTTAAGAGTTTAGAGTTTTACCTTAGAGTCTTAGCTTAGAGTTTTTTTTAGAGTTCTAGTTTAGTTTAGTTTTAGTTTTAGTTTTAGTTAAGAGTTTATAGTTTTATCTTAGAGTCTAAGCTTAGAGTTTTAGTTGAAGTCCTATTTTAGTTTAGTTAAGAGTTTAGAGTTTTAGCTTAGAGTCTTAGATTAGAGTTTTTGTTAGAGTTCTAGTTTAGTTATAGTTAAGAGTTTGGAGTTTTACCTTAGAGTCTTAGCTTAGAGGTTTAGTCTAGTTTTAGTTAAGAGTTTAGAGTTTTTTAGCTTAGAGTCTTAGCTTAGAGTTTTTGTTAGAGTTCTAGTTTAGTTTAGTTTTAATTAAGAGTTTAGAGTTTTTAGCTTAGTGTCTTAGCTTAGAGTTTTAGTTAGAGTTCTAGTTTAGTTTAGTTTTAGTTAAGAGTTTAGAGTTCTACCATAAAGTCTTAGCTTAGAGTTTTAGTTAAAGTTAAAGTTTAGCTACAGTTAAGAATTTAGAGTTTTATCTTAGATTCATAGCTTAGAGTTTTACTTAAAGTTATAGTTTGGTTAAGATTTATTTAAGAGTTTCGAGTTTTAGCTGAGTCTTAGCTTAGAGTTTTTGTTAGAGTTCTAGTTTAGTTTAGTTTTAGTTAAGAGTTTAGAGTTTTACCTTAGAGTCTTAGCTTAGAGTTTTTGTTAGAGTTTTAGTTTAGTTTAATTTTATTTAAGAGTTTTATGTTTTACCTTTGAGTTTCAGTTAGAGTTCTAGTTTAGTTTACTTTTAGTTAAGAGTTTGGTGTTTTACCATGGAGTCTTAGCTTAGAGTTTTATTTAGAGTTATAGTTTAGTTTAGTTTTAGATAAGAGTTTAGAATTTTAGCTTAGAGTATTAGCTTAAGATATAGTTTAGTTAAGTTTTAGTTAAGAGTTTCGAGTTTTAGCTTAGAGTCTTACCTTAGAGTTTTTGTTAGAGTTCTAGTTTAGTTTAGTTTTAGTTAAGAGTTTAGTTTTACCTGAGAGTCTTAGCTTAGAGTTTTAGTTAGAGTTTTAGTTTAGTTTAGTTATACTTAAGAATTTAGAGTTTTAGCTTAGAGTCATAGCTTAGAGTTTTAGTTAAAGTTATAGTTTAGTAAAGTTATAGTTAAGAGTTTAGAGTTTTACATTAGAGTCATAGCTTAGAGTTTTAGTTAGAGTTATAGTTCAGTTTAGTTTTAGTTAAGAGTTTAGAGTTTTAGCTTAGAGTCTTAGCTTATAGTTTGTGTTAGAGTTCTAGTTTAGTTTAGTATTAGTTAAGAGTCTCGAGTTTTTAGCTTAGAGTCCTAGCTTAGAGTTTCTGTTAGAGTTCTAGTTTAGTTTACTTCTAGTTAAGAGTTTAGAGTTTTAGCTTAGAGTCTTAGCTTATAGTTTGTGTTAGAGTTCTAGTTTAGTAATAGTTAGGAGTTAAGATTTTTAACTTAGAGTCATATCTTATAGTTTTTTTTAGAGGTCTGGTTTAGTTTAGTTACAGTTAAGGGTTTGTAGTTTTACATTAGATACTTAGCCCCTAGTTTTACTCTGGTTTTAGTTAAGAGATTAGAGTTTTAGCTTAGAGTCTTATTTTAGAGTTTTTGTTAGAGTTCTAGTTTAGTTTTAGTTAAGAGTTTAGAGTTTTTAGATTAGAGTCTTACTTTAGAGTTTTTGTTAGAGTTCTAGTTTAGTTTAGTTTTAGTTAAGAGTTTAGAGTTTTAGCTTAGAGTCTTAGCTTAGAGTTTTTGTTAGAGTTCTAGTTTAGTTTAGTTTAGTTATAGTTAAGAGTTTGGATTTTTACCTTAGAGACTTAGCTTAGAGTTTTAGTTTAGTTTAGTTTTACTTAAGAGTTTATAATTTTAGCTTATAGTCTAATCATAGAATTTTTGTAAAAGTTTTAGTTTAGTTTAGTTTTAGTTAAGAGTTTATTGTTTTTATCTTGTAGTCTTAGCTTAGAGTTTTTGTTTAAGTTTTAGTTTATTTTAGTTTTAGTTTAGAGTCTTATCTTAGACTTAGAGTTTTAATTATAGTTATAGTTTAGTTTAGTCTTAGTTAAGAGTTTAGAGTTTTATCTTATAGTCTTAGTTTTGTTTTATTTAGAGTTCTAGTTTAGTTTAGTTTTAGTTAAGAGTTTAGAGTTTTGCCATAGAGTCTAAGCTTAGAGTTTTAGTAAGAGTATAAGTTTAGTTTAATTACAGTTAAGAATTTAGAGTTTTAGCTTAGAGTCATAGCTTAGAGTTTTACTTAAAGTTATAGTTTGATTAAGTTTTAGTTAAGAGTTTCGAGTTTTAGCTGAGTCTTAGCTTAGAGTTTTTGTTAGAGTTCTAGTTTAGTTTAATTTTAGTTAAGAGTTTGATGTTTTACGTTTGAGTTTCAGTTGAAGTTCTAGTTTAGTTTACTTTTAGTTAAGAGTTTGGTGTTTTATAATAGAGTCTTAGCTTAGAGTTTTAGTTAGAGTTCTAGTTTAGTTTAGTTTTAGTTAAGAGTTTAGATTTTTAGCTTAGAGTCTTAGCTTAAAGTTTTTGTTAGAGTTCTTGTTTATTTTAGTTTTAGTTACGAGTTTAGAGTTTTTAGCTTATAGGGTTAGCGTAGAGTTTTTGTTGACGTTCTAGTTTATTTTATTTTTAGTTTATAGTTTAGAGTTTTAGTTTAGAGTCTTAGCTTAGAGTTTTTGTTAAAGTTGAAGTTTAGTTTAGTACTAGTTAAGAGTTTATAGTTTTATCTTAGAGTCTTAGCTTAGAGTCTTTGTTAGAGTTCTAGTTTCGTTTAGATATAGTTAAGCGTTTGGAGTTTTACCTTCGAGACTTAGCTTAGAGTTTAAGTTTAGTTAGTTTTAGTTAAGAATTTAGAGTTTTTTATCTTAGAGTCAGCTTAGAGTTTTTGTTATAGTTCTAGTTTAGTTTAGTTTTAGTTAATAGTTTTGTTTTTTGATTTATAGTCTTTTTTTAGACTTTTAGTTAGAGTTCTAGTTTAGTTTTAGTTAAGTTTTTAGAATTTAAGCTCAGAGTTTTAGCTTAGAGTGTTTGTTAGAGTTTTAGTTAGTTTAGTTTTAGTTAAGAGTTTAGAGTTTTTAGCTTAGAGTATTAGCTTAGAGTTTTTGTTGAAGCTATAGTTTAGTTTAGTTTTAGTTAAGAGTTTTTAGTTTTAGCTTAGAGTCTTAGCTTAGAGTCTTTGTTAGAGTTCTAGTTTCGTTTAGATATAGTTAAGCGTTTGGAGTTTTACCTTCGAGACTTAGCTTAGAGTTTAAGTTTAGTTTAGTTTTATTTAATAGCTTATAGTTTTTTAGCTTAGAGTCAGTTTAGAGTTTTTGTTAGAGTTCTAGTTTACTTTAGTTTTAGTTAATAGTTTGGTGTTTCAGCTTATAGTCTTTTTTTAGAGTTTTTGTTGAAGGTCTATTTTATTTTAAGTTCATAGTTTATAGTTAAATATCAGAGTTTTAGCTTAGAGTTTTTGTTAGAGTTTTAGTTTAGTTTAGTTTTAGTTAAAAATTTAGAGTTTTTAGCTTAGAGTCGTAGTTTAGAGTTTTTGTTAGAGTTCTAGTTTAGTTCAGTTTAGCGTTTTATCATAGAGTCAGATCTTAGAGTTTTTATTGAAGTTGAAGTTTATTTTAGTCATAGTTTAGAATTTAGAGTTTTTAGCTTATAGTCTTAGCTTAGATTTTTACTTAGAGTTCTAGTTTATTTTAGTTTTAGTTATGAGTTTATAGTTTTATCTTAGAGTCTTAGCATAGAGTTTTTGTTGGAGTTCTAGTTTAGTTTAGTTAAGAGTTTAGAGTTCTACCTTAGAGTCTTAGCTTAGAGTTTTACTTAGAGTTGAAGTTTAGTTTAGTTATAGTTCAGGGTTTAGAGTTTTAGCTTGGAGTCTTAGCTTAGAGTTTTAGTTAGAGTTCTAGCTTAGTTTAGTTTTATTTAAGAGTTTAGAGTTTTACCGTAAAGTCTTAGCTTAGAGTTTTAGTTAGAGTTCTAGTTTAGTTTAGTTTTAGTTAAGAGTTTTGAGTTTTACCTTAAAGTCTTAGATTAGAGTTTTAGTTAGGGTTGAAGTTTCGTTTAGGTTTAGTTATAGTTAAGAGTTTATAGTTTTAGCTTTGAGTCTTAGCTTAGAGTTTTAGTTAGAGTTATTGTTTAGTTTAGTTTTAGTTAAGAGTTATAGCTTAGGGGTTTAGCCTAGAATCTTAGCTTAGAGATTTAGTTTGAGTTGAAGTTTAGTCTAAACTAGCATAACCACAAAATTCCACAATATTGCATAGAAATACCAAAACCATTGGTTAGATTAGGTTAGGTTAGGTTAGAGGTTAGGTTTCTCCACGTTTAATTTAGGTTAGATTAGGTTAGCTTATCATGAGCGTTCATGATAAGCTAACCTAATCTAACTGGTACAAAGTCGACATGGGGGGATTTTCCGGCGAGTATGGTTAGGTTAGGTTAGGTTAGCCTACCTACGCGCGCGTACGTAGGCTAACCTAACCTAACCTAACTTAACCTAGCCTAACTTAACCTAACCTAACTTGATCTAGCCTAACCTAACCATACTCACCGGAAAATCCCCCCATGTCGACTTTGTACCAGTTAGATTAGGTTAGCTTATCATTAGATTAGGTCAGCAACTAAACTAGAACTCTAACTAAAACTCTAAGCTAAGACTCTAAGCTAAAAACTCTAAACTCTTAATTTAAACTAAACTAAACTAGAACTCTAATAAAAACTCTAAGCTAAGACTATAAGCTAAAAAACACTAAACTCTTAACTAAAACTAAACTAAAACTCTAAGCTAAGTCTCTAAGCTAAAAAACTCCAAACTCTTAACTATATCTAAACTAAACTAGAACTCTAACAAAAACTCTAAGCTGAGACTCTAAGCTAAAACTCTAAACTCTCAACTTATTACTAAACTAAACTTCAACTTTAACAAAAACTCTAAGCTAAGACTCTAAGCTAAAACTCTAAACCCTTAACTATAACTAAACTAAATTAGAACTTCAAGAAAAACTCTAAGATAAGACTATAAGATAAAAACTCTAAACTCTTAATTAAAACTAAACTAAACTAGAACTCTAACAAAAACTCCGAGGTGAAACTCTAAGCTAAAACTCTTAACTAAAACTAAAGTATAACTCTAACTAAAACTCTAAGCTCTGAATCTAAGGTAAAACACCAAACTCTTAACTAAAATTAAACTAAACTAGAACTCAAAAAAAAACTCTAAGCTAAGACTCTAAGCTAAAAAACTCTCAACTCTTAACTAAAACTAAACTAAAATAAAACTCTAAGCTAAGTCTCTAACGTAAAACTTCAAACTCCTAACTATAACTAACCTAAACTATAACTCTAACAAAAACTCCAATCTAAGACTATAAGCTATAACTCTAAATTATATCTAAACTAAACTTTAACTCTAACAACAACTAAAAGCTAAAAATCTAAGATAAAACTATAAACTCTTAAAAAAAAATAAACTAAAATAGAAATTAAAAAAAAAATAAAATATAATAATATTATATAAAAAATATAAAATCTTAACTAAAAATAAACGAAACTAGAACTATAACAAAAACTCTAATATAAGAATCTAAGCTAAAATTCTTAACTCTTAACTAAAACTAAACTAAACTAGAACTCTAACTAAAACTCTAAGCTAAGACTCCAAGGTAAAACACCAAACTCTTAACTAAAACTAAACAAAACTAGAGCTCTAACTGAAACTCAAAGGTAAAACATCAAACTCTTAACTAAAATTAAACTTAACTAGAACTCTAACAAAAAAACTCTAAGCTAAGACTCTAAGCCAAAACTCAAAACTCTTAACTAAACTTAACCAAACTAAAACTTTAAGTAAAACTCTAAGCTATGACTCTAAGCTAAAACTCTAAATTCTTAACTGTAACTAAACTAAACTTCAACTCCAACAAAAACTCTAAGCTAAGACTCTAAAAATATAAACTCTTAACTAAAACTAAACTATAAAACAACTCTAACAAAACAATAATCTATTACTCGAATCTACACCTAGAAACTAATAACTAGTAATTCACAAAACTATATGTTTAAGTAAAATTATTATATATGACTCTAACCTGAAACTCTTAATTATTAACTGTAACTAAAATAAAATATAGATTACAGTAAAAATCTAAGCTAAAAACTCTAAACTCTTAAATAAAACTAAACTAAACTAGAACTCTAACAAAAACTCTAAGCTAAAAAACTCTAAACTCTTAACTAAAACTAAACCAAACTAAAACTCTAAGCGAAGTCTCTAAGGTAAAACTCCAAACTCTTAACTATAACTAAACTAAAGTAGAACTCTAACAAAAACTCTAAGCTAAGAATCTAAGCTAAAAAACTCTAAACTCTTAACTAAAACTAAACTTCAACTCTAACAAAAACTCTAAACTAAGACTCTAAGGTAAAACTCTAAACTCTTAACTAAAACTAAACTAAACTAGAACTTAAAAAAAATCTAAGCTAAGACTCTAAGCTAAAAACTCTAAACTCTTAACTAAAACTAAACTAAACTAGAACTCTAACAAAAATTATAAGCTGTGACTCTTAAGCTAAACTCTAAATTCTTAACTATAACTAAACTAAACTTCAACTCTAACTAAAATCTAAGCTAAGACTCTAAGCTAAAACTCTAAACTCTTAACTATAACTATACTAAACTTAAACTCTAACTAAAACTATAAGATAGGACTCTAAGATAGAACTCTAAACTCTTAACTAAAACTAAACTAAACTAGAATTTCAACAAAAACTCTAAGCTAAGACTCTAAGCTAAAAACTAAACTCTTAACTATTACTGAACTAAACTAGAACTCTAACAAAAACTCTAAGCTAAGACTCTAAGCTAAAACTCTAAACTTTTAACTAAAAATAAAGTAAACTTCAACTCTAACAAAAACTCTAAGCTAAGACTCTAAGGTAAAACTCTAAACTTTTAACTATAACTAAACTAAACTTTAGCTCTAACTAAAACTTTTAGCTAAGACTCTAAACTAAAACTCTTAACTAAAACTAAACTAGAACTCTAACTAAAACTCTAAGCTAAGACTCTAATCTAAAACTCTAAACTCTTAGCTAAAATTTAACTAAACTACAACTTTAACACAACTCTAAGCTATGACTCTAAGCTAAAACTCTAAACTCTTAACTAAAACTAAAGCAAACTTCAGCTCTCAATAAAACTAAGCTATGACTAGGCTAAAAATCTATGTTAATGGGTTAAAGAAAAAACCTGAAAAATGGTGGAAACTTTCTAAGTCTGAAAAATTCAGTCCGAAAAAACTTAAAAAAATCGATAAGCAAGGGGGAATGGAAGGCCTCGGTGGGGCTTTGGGGGTCCGGGGGCCGGGGGGACCTTTGTGGGCCTGGGGGTTCCTTCGGGGTTAGGGTAGGGAGATCGGGGCCCTTTGGGGTTGGGGTAGAGGACCTCACAACACTGTTCAAATACAACTTGTGTATTATAACGACCATAGAGTTTTACCCTCAAATCCTCTTCTAAAACATCTTCTAAAATCATCTTTTAAAATGTCTCTAACTGTTTCGCCGAAATAATTCCCCTTTCTTGAATCAATAATTCCCCTTAGAAACAACAAATTAATTCCCCTTTCGTGAATCAATAATTCCCCTTAGAAACAACAAATTAATTCCCCTTTCTTGAATCAATAATTGCCCTTAGAAACAACAAATTAATTCTCCTTTCGTGAATCAATAAGTCTCCTTAGAAACAACAAATTTATTCCCCTTTTGTGAATCAATAATTCCTCTTAGAAACAACAAATTAATTCCCCTTTCGTGAATCAATAATTCCCCTTAGAAACAACAAATTAATTCCCCTTTCGTGACAAATCAATAAACCTTGACATCACCCGTCAGACATTAAAAAACTTCGCCCAGAAACAATTCTCCTGGGCGAATTCAAAAGACATTAATAAGCTTCGCCCGGAAACAATTCTCCTGGGCGAACTCCAAAGACATTAATAAACTTCGCCCGGAAACAATTATCCTTAGAAATACATCAAAGTGAGAAAAATCCTGTTTTTTCATTCTCAGTGAGAAAAACGTGTTCTCCCTGGGGATTCCATGCCCATTAATGGTGTGGGATCGGGACTGACAGCACAGGTGTTCTCCCTAGGGACTCTATGCCCATATATGGTGTGGGATTCGGACAGACAGCACAGGTGTTCTCCCTAGGGACTCTATACCCATATATGGTGTTCGTACGGGACCTCCTGACCCCTTTCTACTGGCGTGGAGGAATGATTCTCCCTCCGATTACTTTCGACTATTAAAAAGGGCAATAACCCTCTAAATTGCCCGTCAAATCATCCCTTCTTGAAGTTTTTACGACAACGCTTTCTATAAGAAGTTTATATGCCCCCAGGTCATAACTTATAACCTTAGCCCTGAAGGCTGTGGGGGTTGTCAAACTCAAAGACATAGTTTCCAGACCCTTCAACTAAGTTAAAAAAATGGCTATATCAAAATGTTGATCGGAGGTTTTTGGGGAAACGATGGGTGTGGGGGGGGGGGGGCATTCACCCTCCGATCGCTTTTGACAAAATTTTAAAAAATTTAATTGAATGTCTTCGGGGAAATGGCGGACGTAAATTAGTTGCCCTCCAATCACTTTCGACTATTGAAAGGGCACTATCCCATTCAATTTCCGATTGAATAAGCTCTTTTTGAAGTTTCTATGACAAAACTTTCGACTAAAACCTTATATGCACCCAGGGCATAACTTACAACCTTTGCCCTGAGGGTTTTTATTTGGGTGAGGGGGGGGCGTCATCCTTAAAGACCCCATTTCCAGACTTTTAAACTACGTTGAACAAAATGTTTATCTCAAAATTTTGATTGTATGCATATAGAGAAATGATCTACGTGAAAGGGGGTTAGCTGCTCTTCAATCACTTTCAACTATTAAAAAGGACATTAGTACTTTCAATTTCCAATTGAATGAACACTCTTTGACGTTTCTACAACAAAGCCTTCTATAAAAACCTAATATGTCCCAGGGTACAATGCCCCAAATGCAAAATTATGAATCTTAATTCAATAAAATGTCAGAAAAATCATCTTAATTCAATAAAATGTTAGCAACATCATCTTTGTTCATTAAAACGTCAGCAACATCATCTTAGTTCATTAAAACATCAGCAACATCATCTTAGTTCATTAAAACGTCAGCTACATCATCTTAGTTCATTAAAACGTCAGCAACATCAATAAAATTCATGACATTTCAATTGACATTTCAAAATGACATTTCAATAAAATGTCAGCAAAATCATCTTAGTTCATTAAAACGTCAGCTACATCATCTTAGTTCATTAAAACGTCAGCAACATCAATAAAATTCATGACATTTCAATTGACATTTCAAAATGACATTTCAATAAAACATCAGCAACATCATCTTAGTTCATTAAAACGTCAGCTACATCATCTTAGTTCATTAAAACGTCAGCAACATCATCTTAATTCATTAAAACATCAGCAGATTCATTTGCCATAGCATGTACTTCAATTGAACGGTAAAGCAGCCTAAAGTGACTGCACTGCTGTGAATCAAAATGTTTTGTATAGTGCGGGCAATTTAGGTAGTAGGAGGGCCCCAGAAGGTATAGGGGGGAGTCCACAAATGGGCATTGAATAACGCAAGTAGTACAACATCATTGACCTACTTTCGAGGGTGACGCAACTCACTCATTGAATACAACCGGTACAAGATCAGGTGACAGCATCAGAAAAGGAAAAGATAGTGTAATGTCACGTAAATGTCACGGGATCTAAATACATTGTTAATAAACTGACAAAAAAGGTAGTTTCTCGAAAATCTCAACACTGTAAGCCTATATGGAACTTGTTATAAGTCGAGCGCAAACTCGTTAAACTAGAGTACGGAACTTTAGGGAATCGAATTACGTTCGAATACACAAATAGCCGGGTGCAAGGTGGCACCGGTGAAAAAGTAGTTCAACTTCGACCTGAAGTTACCCTGTTTTCCACTCAAAGTAAATATTCATTATTAGTTAATATGGAGCTTTAGAAGACTCAAATTACGTCGAACGAATGAGTACCCGATGTATGTGGAAATACCGGTGAAAAGGTAGTTTGACCTCGACCTAGAGTGTACCATAATCATAACTAATCTTGAAAAAATTTACTAGATAAAGATCAATAGAAAATACCTTTCATTTCAGAACACTGGCCAAGTAAATTATCGATACAGAGTTCATAACTATAAATCATGCAAAAGAAAATGTCATATACTCAGCAGCACTGATCATTGTGAGTAAATCAGGGGAAGAAGTCTTCGCAAAAAAATGGAACGTCAAGTATGATTTAAGGAAATACGACGTGGAATCATATAGATTCGGTTTAAGTTTAGCAAACACACCCAAATATCGACCCGCGAGAGGGACATTGGGAGTAAAATATAACGGCAGAAAGGGCAAGTACCTCCATTATATTCAACATGAGATAAGAAAATTGCAAAAACAATACAAAGTTCCGTACTGGTACGTTAAAGGTCCATGTCAGACAGATTTATTGCTTCTTGACAAATGTAGAAAACAAAAATTAGTTTACAAAATTGAGGGAAATCCAAACTGCGTAAAATATCAAGGTCAACATGACCCCCTCCAAGAAATAAAATACTACAAACAATATCTATATAATACAAAAAGCGTAATATATAGAGCGAAAAGAAAAGAAATTATATTTAAAACAATAAAAACCTATGAATCAAAATCAAAAGCAACGAAAAAATCAAGAAAACTGTCTCTATTGAAATAATTAAGTCAACCCACGCACCCTTTACGTTAAAAGAAAAATTCTTGGGTGAAATCAATTAAAATAACTATCCCCCCAGCCTAAGAATCAGCCGTATGTTTACCATAAGCAATCAACAAATCCTATGACCACGAATCTTAATCACACCTTGTTTCCTTCCCCGATAAAAAAAAGAATCCCATATAATAGAATTCTAAGTTCTCATTCGATTATCTATCATAAGAAATCTTCCTATATTATGTTTAATGAAATATTAATTCCAGAAACAGCAAAAAAGGATGTGGCTAACAAATTTCATGATAATCTTCGTTGCCCAAACTATAGCCCAAGATATCGTAAAGCATGGGATAATCTTCAAACATGAGAATTCGTTACTTGCAAGTCACAATTCCTGGAAGATATTTATGAAACTGGATCCCAAACCGTTTGAAACCCTATTTCAACAAGTAATGAGACTAGAGAAGAATGCTAATGAATTAAAGGACTCTATATTCCAATTCTTAAAATCGGACAAAAGCCTGCAGACGACGAAAGACATGCACCACAAGGAAAATACAGGAGATCTACCCCCCATTCTTCCTAAACTAAAATCGAAATTCCTAATAGATGACTTTGACAAGAAAATGGCAGAGATCGATAAAGCTCTAGGAACTAACAACAGAGAAAACAGAAGGAAAAGAGAATTAAGTAATGTGGACGGATCTATAAGAGAATATACTACGACAAAATATACCACAGGTTCCTTCTTGACAACTTCCATGAAAAATAAACTCTATGATGGGAATTACACCATGCTAAATGAATTACCAAGCATATGGACATACATCAAGCAACTATGGCAAGACCATATGGCGAGCAACGTTACTAAGAAAGTATCTCCAAATGAAATAAAGAAAAATATGGACAAGCCACAAAGAAAGAATAATACCACGACAACTATCCCCAAACTATAGGCAAGAACAGAGGAAATACAGCCCTCACTAACGGATATCATAACCAATGCAAGACCAGAGTTAATCAAACTCAATGAACTGTTTCAAGAAAAATTAATTACCATAACGCATTTGAAACCAACGACGTTTACAAAATGGTCATGGTCCACAAGACCAACATTTACAAAAACCCACTCCTTCGGTAAAATGTACATAAATTTAAGAGCAAGACTCCCAGTCTTGCATACCGAGACTCAAACTATATTAGTTCAAGGTCGCCATTCGGATAACAAAAGGAAATTTGCTGATAGTAAAAGGAAAGAAAAATACGTACCCGAGAAATGCTGGACAATCGACGGCAAATATACATGTGCCAGACTTGCCATGGCCAACGAACCAACCAAAAACCAATTGTTACCTCAGCTAAATGAGAAAAACGCCCTAAGAGTATTGATTCATCAATGTTTCTTAATATTGTATAGACAGAGACTGAAAGCACTATTTGAATTATTCAATACAGAAATACAAAAGTTAAAGCAAAGTACCACAAGAATCTTCGAAGTAGTCTTCCGAAAAAGCAAATACTGAAGATCAGCTAGTCTAATACCAATCGTAGGAGAATTAGCCTCACGCTTATTTGGGTTATTGACTGAAGAAGACCTGGATATCCTAAGGGAAAACATGGGAAAACTAAATAACGCCATGAACGTAACCTTACATGTCCAAAAAATACAGGCCAGTACAGCCAATTATCAGAGAGACAAAATTGAGGCAATTTCAAAGAAAATATTAAAGACAGTAAACATAATGAATTATTTAAAAAATGAAGTAGATCGTGTGATTTCAGATTCGAGCCTCACCATGGTATCACTAGACATATTGACAATGTCATTACTTAACTTAGCAGTGACGTTAGCAAATTTGAATTTGCATTATTTGCCCTTACTGGAAGAACCTTGTCACATGACCTGGTGGACCCTTTGAACCTAAAAAGTATCCTGGACGAAATAAAAACGCATCTAACGTTCGGCCTACATCTACCAACAGAACAAGAAGTAGCAAACCTATTCCACTACTACACCAAGCTATAAGTTCACATCACGGAAATAAATGAACAACTATTTGTAGTAGTAACAATTCCATTAATAAATCAACAATCCATATATGACTTGTATAAAATTTCTAAGTTCCCAGCCAATATAGGAAAAACTAAATCATGTATGACTATCACCCCCGAAGCGGAATACTTACTAGTCGATCAAAATAGGAGGAAATATGCCTTAGCAAATCCACAGGACCTTAAGGAATGCGTAGCATTAAAAAACCTAGTATGTCAGTTAACCCTGCCAATATATAACGTTAAATCTGGATCTTGTATGTTAGATATATTTTTAAAAGAGACTCAACAAGAAGAAATTCCCAATTCATGCGAAGCGCTAGTAGGTAGTACAAAACGAGAAATGTTTATTCACCTCAGACATGATCTGTGGCTATTTTCTGTCCCAAAAGAAACAGTTGGGACTATCTCTTGTTATAATAACACAGAAAGAATCGATCCAAGCTAACAGAACTGAACTACTATTACAAGACGTGGGAACAATAACCATAAGACAAGGGTGTCGATTAGTAACCAAAGAAGCCACGGTACAAACACCACTGATAACCACAAGCACGAATATAATAAGCCCCAATGTAACCAATTTCAAACCAGTCAATTTATCGCATACAATTCCTAATATTAAAATGAAAACGTAAAAGCCACAATATGGTCAAAAATAGAGAATGTCAAAGGAACCTTACCACTAACAAAGATAAGAGAAGCCTTAGACTCTCAAATTCCCCTATTTACTAATGAAGACCAAAGATTAACGTATGTAGAAAGTAGATACGGACTATTCTCAAAAAATTTTTGGTGGAATATCCTCCTGACGGTAGGATTCGTATTCATGATCTCTCTGACTATAATAATGTTATTGACCCTGAATTACATAAAAATTATGATAACACGTAGAAAAAGGGCAAAGACAGATCATATCGAATCGAGTGAGATGCAAAACCTAAACCCAGAACTCCCTGATAACCCTTAAGCCAAAAAAGTAAGGGAGGACATAATCGAGCGAATGGGACTAGAGGTCCTCATTCGTGCAATGTCCAGTCCCAAATTTTTATTTGTTGTTTGTGTAAACCCATGCAGCTGCAAAGATGTATTTCCTAAGCAGCATGGATGCGCGCAAACAGTAAAGACTTGAAAATTTATCGTAAATCGAGACCTCTCATAAAACCATGTAACCTACCTCGTATGTAGTTATATAATAGAAAAGTAAATGCTAAAGTAGATGAGGGTTGAATAACATTTAAAAATGTATTGAATATTAAACATATGCCAAATGCACATATATATAATTATACATATAATCACTAAATCTTGAAAATCTCATATTGTGTTATTTTTCGTAGACGCAATCACTTTTCTTATGTTCACCTAGCTTATTCCTTAGTGATCTAGTGTTGCTGCAATATGCATCTAAAAGCATGAAAATTGCTCTTAATTGTTTTATTTTTGAGTTTAACCGTACCCATATTAAATTGATATTAGTAGTACGACTGATCACGACTATTATTTCAAACAATAGTCCCCGAATAATATTGTGTAAATTGTGTAGTATTGCTGTGTGTGTTTTAACTTATCTAATTATAAAGAGCACATGATTCTGCCTGGATATTTATATTCCAGGAAGCAGAGTAATCAGTGCAAGTTAATTACTGGTCTACCAGCACGCAACACGAGTACAACCCAGTAGCATCTACTCTCATCATTCGTCAACCTCCTATAAGTACTCACCAAGGAAACCCCTGACGACAATAGCCTGATGACAATCTAAGTCACCTAAACCTAATACCAGGTCACACTACCCTAAACAATATCGGCAAACTAAGAATGCCTTGGAACCAATCCCTCAAAGATTATATATCTTAAGCCCCAAATCAGAGACAACATGTTGAACCAAGATCCCAAGCTTAAGTTTTGACCCTATCCAATCATTATTGATGTCACAAAACCAATCCATCCCCCAGTGAAGAAGAACCTAACACAATCAATTTTGCGGGAAATATAAACTATACGAGCAAACTTTCCCAAAATAAAGTGTCAGAGAAGAGACCAAACCAAGTTACCTTAGCCATAATCCCCATGACTAAGCCCTCAATGATAGTGTATCATAAAACAAGAATTAAAGACAATGCGTCGAACATAAATTCTGAGACCAAGTTTTGATCCAACCATAATTACCCTTACATATCGCAACATGGCTTTTTATTCAAATAAAAGAAGGACTAAACGTGAGCAATCTACGGGAAACATAGACTGTACGAGTATAAAATTTTCCCGAGAATAAAAGTGCCCAAGAAGAGTTACCCAGTCCAGAGATCAAGATACCCATTTCATGTAATTAATTCCCCAAGGGTTTTGTACCCAGGAAACATTTCAACGAATCTATAACATCAACCCCTCGTATATGACGTGACAAACTACGCACGGACAATTTTGTGCAAGCAGTCATACTCATGGACAATATAAACGCTTGTCCCAAGGAACAAGTGGCAAAAAGTGAAACACCACGAAGACAAACCATAAACAATTACCAACCCAGTATTTAATTGAACGGAAGCGCAAAGTAAAGTAACAACGTATGTGAGTATTATAGACACGTAGAATGATGAAGTAAGTGTGAATCTTATGTATCTAACTTGTAACTTTAGTGAATATTGAGAAACGTTTTATAATCAGATGAAAACAAGTGTAAATTACATTACCCCAGTGTTGCAATCAGACATTAAGCTTAAACCCATTAATGTGTCAAACCTTTTATTTGCAAATTATTTAATTCATATGTATTAGTGTTCTTGTAGTTAGTTACTTATCATATCATTATAGCGTCAGGTGGAAGTATGGTCAAGTATTACAAAAGGCAAACATGTACCATTTTAAGTGATAAAATAGTCGCGAAGGCAGAACTTAATTAGTTAGAACCATGTAGAATTATTAGCATAACAGGTGAAAGAATTTGAATGTTAGGTGGAGGGAATAATAATTATAACGTAATCATATAACCAAATGTGTTAGTCAATAGAAACTCTTTGACCCTTTCGTCAAATAGAGTGTATAGGTGATGGACTTTAAAGTAATGTCTTAATATATGTAGTCTCATAAAAAAATCGGGAATATGAAATTAAATATATATATTACCAAACCAATTCAATTCGAGTAACAAGTACCAAGTTAAAATTAAAAAAAAGGGGGAGGCGAGATCAAAATTTGAAAGAGTAGATGGAGTTAGATGACAGAACGATGAGGCAATCATTAAGAATAGGAAGAATGATATGTAATGGAATCAATTTTCAAGACCCCGAAATTTTCCAAGTAAAATAAAATCGCCCAAAATATGAACCCAAAAATTTCAAGTAACACTTAATTGTCAAATTTAAAAAGTAGCGAAACATTGTATCACAATTGTAACTCTATGAAAAAATTGTTCCCGCAAAAAAGGTAACAGCAATAAATATTCAGCGTGACCAATTATACATGACAGGCAACCAACCACGTAATTTAATCTTGAGTTTAAATTTCCAAACGATCAAGAGATGGTAGGAATTATTATACAAAAAAACGGTCACTTGAGATAAGAAATAAAACTATGTATTCCGCTGTAATTACAAGGCAAAAGCGTTAAAAAATAGTTTCTTGAGATAAGAAATAAAACTATGTGATCTGCAGTAATTACAAGGTAAAAACTTTAAAAAATAGTTTCTTGAGATAAGAAATAAAACTATGTATTGCGCTGTAATTACAAGGTAAAGCTTTAAAAAATAGTTTCTTGAAATACAATGTAGAACTGTGTAGTTCACTCTAATTATAAGGTAAAAACTTTATTCCGCTAAGAAGAATTCCAAGGTGAAGTTTTAAAAAGTCATAAATCGTATCAAAAGTTAGTTAAAATCGACTAGCTGATTGGTACATCACTGTCCAGTAGTAATAGAGGACATAGAATCAGAACCAATAGAATCAGTGTACCGTGCTTATCAGCAACGCCTGAACGTAACCTTAGGCGAAGTCGCAGAGTATAGTATTTTCAAACTTAGCAAGTTTGAGTCAGTCGATTGGGAGTCTTTTAGCAGTCTTTGGAGACTACTGTCAGTCTATTATGAATCTTTGATCAGTTTTTTGTGAACCTAGAAACAGTCTTATGTGAGTCTATTTGCAGTTAGAATGAACCTCTGAAACATTTATTAGAGTGATTTAACTGTTACTTGTATTGACTCAGTCAACAGCCTTATCTTAGTGTCTTTGATTTCGAAGTGTTTGTGATATTCCCTTCAAGCTCTGTACCGATCATGTGAGTAAAAATAAATGCATTACTTTCTTATTTTATTCTCTTTATGTTAGTATTTCTCAAGATAGTTTGTCTTTGTGGCTCCAATCGCTCTCAAGGGAACCTGAATCCTTTCAATCTGATTTCGACTCAGTATGACGATTAATATATGCTCCCTATTTTAACCGCTAATTTCAGCTCCCCAAACACGAATTTCCGCCTCCACTCTGGTATGCTACTCGGAAACCGCCAACCAAGATTTTAATTGAAAATCCTCGTAGAAACAGTTAATTGAAAATTCCCACATAAGGAATCAAATAAAGAAAATAAGAACAAATTTTTTTTTAATTATTGAAAACCCCCCCATTAGAATTTGTGTGTGGAAGAACAATACCCAAACAGTCCTCTCAGTCCTGGATAGCTGTCCTGCATTATCTTGATGCTGTTGGGGCCTCTCCTTTTTGTGAGTTAGCCAGGGGGTAATTGACCCTGTTGAGTTTGCCAATTAGCAATGTGCTAGTGGAACGATCCTTTTCTATGAAGAATGTCGTTAAGAGTAAGTTCTAAAACCCTATGCTCTTGCCCATGTTGAACTCAATACTTGTTTTCAGGCTGTGGTTGTCAGCATGTGGCTCTTGCTGCTCGGCGTGCAACGTGTTGCTCTCGTGACCGTCTTCAGTAATAAAACTGATGACGGTTATTGCATATGTGACAGAAATATCTGGTATTTTTTGTGAATTTATATCACTGTTTGTGAAACACTGTCTATTAAAAGGATTTTGTTCCAATTTGAACTTTTATTTATCGTCATGGAAAGGCAGTGTGGAAAGGCAATTATCTAAATTTTTTATCCGCCCAGCTAAAAGTACTGTGGGTCAACCCTTGGGGGGCTTAATGATAGCTGATAGAAATAAGTATAATTGTAATATGTGTGAGTCTAATCATGTATGTGTTGCAGTAGAATATAGTGGTTTTATAGTTGTTTGTGTTTATATACCTACAGATTATAGAAATGACCGATCGAGTTAGAAGTTTGCGTCTGCTTGCTCATCATTGTCGAAACTACTTGAAAGAATAGCTCTTACAATAACATTGGTCACTCAGAAATTTTAAAGGGTACATTGCCACAAAATTTCTATTGTCTACAGAAAAATAGATCGATTACCTATGTACATAACACAGGTAGCACTTCTTATCTCGATTTCGTGTTTACTGATATGGGGGATATCCAGCGGCAGATAGTTAATGTTTCTGACGACTTTCTTTTAAGTGACCATTTGCATCTTGAGCTTCATCTACAACTCAGTTCTTTTGAGACACATGCTCCAACTAGACCCAAGTGGTTAACTAAACAGAACTAGTCGTATTGATATATTTACTTACCAAATACTACTTGAATCATACCTAAATGAGATAAGGGTTCCGTGTCATTTGCTCTTGCGGATAAAATCTGATTGGCTTCTCGATTTTAATCGTTACTTGCTTGAACTAGTGCATAGTATGAAATAGCTGCATCCGTTGCTGTTCCATCTGAAAAAATCAAGCTGAATACCCGTAAGAGAGGCAGGTCAGATTTTCCTGGTTTAAAGGTTGAAAAGTCTCGCCATGTGTTTTGGAGACAAATTTGGGTTGATTGTGAAAGACCATGTTCAGGAAGGGCTTTCAAAATTATGAAAACGAGTAAACAACAATATCAAAATAAGGTGTGATATTGGAAAAGAAGTCGGGCTAAGGAGCTATCGCGGGAAATAAAAAAAATTCCTCGTCAGCTTTCGCGAGAAGTGTCTTAACTTATCCGGTCTTCTTCGTCGCCACCCGATAGCATTGAAATAAATAGATGGTTTGAACATTTTTATACAATTTTTGTGGCTGATCCTACATCATTAGGAAGTAATTTTCTAGACATTCTGATGCAGCATTTTGATCAACTAAACCAATACAGTAACTGGATTACTATTACCCTGTCGTGTGTTGAATCTAGTTTTTAGTATGGGACGTGATTGTCTTTCTCTAGGTTGCTAGCTACTGTTGAAAACAATTCTAATGAATTTACTGAAAAAAATTCATTGTTAGTTTAATATAAATAAGCTCATATTTATTCCTTAAAATCTTAATTGAATTTTGATTTCTTAAAGTTATAAAAATTAAAACATTTAAAAGAATTTTTTCAGTAAAGTACAATTTATATTCTGGCTTTTAAAAGCATAGGGGCTTAGAACCGTACTCAGAGTAATTTTGCTCGTTTTGAGTTTGACTCTGTCATTTATTTTAACTGTTGAAACCCAAAAGTTTCATTTATTTATTGATACTGATTTGTGGTAGTTCTATGCTTGGTAGATTGTTTCATTCTATTTTTGTTCATTTTTGGATTAATGGAGTAAAGTATTAATCAAATACTTTGAACAAAATGGCTATCTTGAATTTCGATTTGAAGTGTTTGGAGAAATGACGGGCGTGGGGGGCATTTGCCCTCTGATCACTTTTGACTAATAAAAAAGGCACTAGTCCTCTCAATTTCCAATCTAATGAGCCCTTTTTGAAGCTTCTATGACAAAAGTTTCTATAAGAACCTTATATGCCCCAAGGGCATGACTTACGACCCATGTCCTGAAACCTATGGGGGGAGGGTTCTCATCCTCAAAAGAGATAATTTCCCGACCTTTCAACTGCGTTGAACAAAATGGCCAGATCAAAATGTTGATTGTAAATCTTTGGGGAAATGATGGGCGTGAGTAGAAAGGTTTCAGGAGGTCCCGTACGAACACCATATATGGGCATAGAGTCCCTAGGGAGAACACCTGTGCTGTCAGTCTCGATCCCACACCATATATGGGCATGGAATCCCCAGGGAGAACACGTTTTTCTCACTGAGAATGAAAAAACAGGATTTTTCTCACTTTGATGTATTTCCAAGGAGAATTGTCTCCGGGCGAAATTTATTAATGTCTTTGGAGTTCACCCAGGAGAATTGTTTCCGGGCGAAGTTTATTAATGTCTTTTGTGTTCGCCCAGGAGCATTGTTTCCGAGAGAAGTGTTTTAATGTCTGAGGGGTGATGTCAAGGCTGATTGATTTGTCACGAAAGGGGAATTAATTTGTTGTTTCTAAGGAGAATTATTGATTCACGAAAGGGGAATAAATTTTTTGTTTCTAAGGGGAATTATTGATTCACGAAAGGAGAATTAATTTGTTGTTTCTAAGGGCAATTATTGATTCAAGAAAGGGGAATTAATTTGTTGTTTCTAAGGGGAATTATTGATTCACGAAAGGGGAATTAATTTGTTTTTTCTAAGGGGAACTATGGATTCAAGAAAGGGGAATTATTTCGGCGAAACAGTTAGAGACATTTTAAAAGATGATTTTAGAAGATGTTTTAGAAGAGGATTTGAGGGTGAAACTCTATGGTCGTTATAATACACAAGTTGTATTTGAACAGTGTTGTGAGGTCCTCAACCCCAACCCCAAAGGGCCCCGATCCCCCTACCCCAACCCCTAAGGAACCCCCTGGCCCCCAAAGTTCCCCCGGGCCCCCCGCACCCCCAAAGCCCCACCGAAGCCTTCCATTCCCTCTTGCTTATTGAATTTTTTTAAGTTTTTTCGGACTGAATTTTTTTGACTTAGAAATTATCCAACATTTTTCAGGTTTTTTCTTTAACCCATTGGCATAGAGTTTTAGCCTAGAGTCTTAGCTTAGTTTTATTTAGAGCAGAAGTTTAGTTTAGTTTTAGTTAAGAGTTTAGATTTTTAGCTTAGAGTCTTAGCTTAGAGCTTTTGTTAGAGTTCTAGTTTAGCTTTAGTTAATATTTTTGAGTTTTTAGACTATAGTATTTGTTGAGAGTTTTGTTAGAGTTATGGTTCAGTTTAGTTTTAGTTAAGAGTTTTAGATTAGTGTGTTAGCTTAGAGCTTTATATAGAGCTGATGTTTAGTTTTGTTTTAGTTAATATTTTATAGTTTTACTTTAGAGTCTTAGCTTAGAGTTTTAGTTAGAGTTGAAGTTTACTTTAGTTTTAGTTGAAAGTTTAGAGTTTTAGCTTAGAGTCTTAGCTTAGAGTTTTTGTTAGAGTTATAGTTTAGTTTAGTAATAGTTAAGAGTTTTGTTTTTAGCTTAGAGTCTTAGCTTAGAGTTTTTGTTGAAATTCTAGTTTAGTTTAGTTTTAGTTAAGAGTTTAGAGTTCTAGCTTAGAGTTCTAGTTAGAGTTGAAGTTTAGTATAGTTATAGTTAAGAGTTTAGAGTTATAGCTTAGAGTATTATCGTAGATTTTTAGTTAGAGTTGAAGTTTAGTTTAGTTATAGTTAAGAATTTAGAGTTTAGCTTAAGAGTCATAGCTTAGAGTTTTTGTTAGAGTTCTAGTTTAGTTTAGTTTTAGTTAAGAGTTTATAGTTTTTACCTTAGAGTCTTAGCTTAGAGCTTTTGTTGAAGTTATAGTTTACTTTATTTTTAGTTAAGATTTTATATTCTTAACTTAGAGTCTTAGCTTAGAGTTTTTGTTAGAGTTGAAGTTTAGTTTATTTATAGTTAAGAGTTTAGAGTTTTAGCTTAGATTCTTATCTTAGAGTTTTTTTATAGTTCTAGTTTAGTTTAGTGATAGCTAAGAGCTTGAAGTTTTACCTTAGAGACTTAGCTTAGAGTTTTAGTTTGGTTTAGTTTTAGTTAAAAGTTTAGAGTTTTTTAGCTGAGAGTTTTTGTTAGAGTTCTAGTTTAGTTTAGTTTTAGTTAAGAGTTTAGAGTGTTTAGCTTATAGTCTTAGCTTAGAGTTTTATATAGAGTTCTAGTTTAGTTTAGTTAGAGTTAAGAATTTAGAGTTTTAGCTTAGATTCATAGCTTAGAATTTTACTTAAAGTTGTAGTTTGGCTTAGTTTTAGTTAAGAGTTTAGAGTTTTATCTTAGAGTCTTAGCTTAGAGTTTTTTTTTTGTGTTCTATTTTATTTTAGTTTTAGTTAATAGTTTTACCTTAGAGTCTTAGCTTATAGTTTTAGTTATAGTGTAAGTTTAGTTTAGTCACAGTTAAGAATTTAGAGTTTTAGCTTAGAGTCAAAGCTTAGAGTTTTACTTAAAGTTTTAGTTTGGTTAAGTTTTAGTTAAGAGTTTCGAGTTTTAGCTTAGAGTCTTAGCTTAGAGTTTTTTTTTTATAGTTCTAGTTTAGTTTAATTTTATTTAAGAGTTTGATGTTTTACCTTTGAGTTTCAGTTAGAGTTCTAGTTTAGTTTAGTTTTAGTTAAGAGTTTGGTGTTTTACCTTAGAGTCTTAGCTTAGAGTTTTAGTTAGAGTTCTAGTTTAGTTTAGTTTTAGTTAAGAGTTGACTTTGAACTTGACCTAGTTTCTTGATGTTCATTAATTCACTGCTTGAACTTGAATTTAATTCAGTGACTTAGTTTGGAATAAATAACAGTCGACTTCTGGTGAATTGACTTGAACTTAACGTAGATTATCGATATTCATTAATTCACTGCTTGAGCTTGAATTTAATTCAGTGACTTAGTTTGGAATAAGGATTAAGGTTGAAATAAATTACAGCAAATAAAATTGCGCGAAGAAGGGTGCTATGTGAAATGAAATGAATTTTGGTGCGATACGCAGTGATAGACTGTGAGCGTTTATGAACTGTTTTTTTTTTTTTGGATATACGATCGCCGAGGAAAACACCTTCCGTAAGCAGATATTTTATCTGGTAATAGGTTTACTCAGGCGAAGTCGGGGTAGTGGTTTGGGGTAGCCCCCTTGCATTTCATTAGCACATAGCACCAAGTCAATATTTATATGTTATTATTACTTATTGATAAATGGCTGCCGTGACTTCTGAAAAATTGTACAAGACAGGGTGCAAGGTTTGCAAAGAGAGCCTCAGTCTCGCAACCAGAGGAACAGTTATTTGCAACACATCTGCTGGGGGTTGTGGTCGCCTCTACCATAACCGCTGTGAAATTCTTCAGAGTATTGAGAAAGACAGTATAATAATATATCAGTGTTCTGACTGCTGCGAGAAATTTTCTGATAAACCTGCTTCCCCGCAGATCCCGCCTCCTTCAGAGACTCTTGTTTATTCACCAGTTTTAAATTATTTCCGGCACTGTCTACAGTCAGGAATTTCGTCCACCTCCTGTATATCTTCGTGTACAAACTTCTATTCTTATGATCATCTTGATCAAGCTAGAAGCCTCCTAACATCTCTAGTAAACCCCACGCATAAACTCCTTGCGCGTCGCGGCCCCTCTGCTAAGCAAAGCCTGTCACAGGATATTTTAGACATCCGTATTTCTGAGGATGCAACCCCTCGCTTGCCAAATCTGAAATTCGTTATGACTGTAATTGATGTGATACGTGCGATAGATACGGATCAAAATGCTCACTTTAGGCGTGCCATTCAAACCTGGGACCGACATCTTTTTAGCATAATTGATAAACTTGATTACGTCACGAGTAAGGTAGCAGAGACTCCTGCTTTGGTGAAAGAGTGTTGTGACGGAGTACAGAGCGAGGTTTTGAGCTGTATAAATAAAGAAAAACTCTATGATAAATCCTGGCCTCCGCTGAATAACGAGTCAGAAACAGTGGGTCTTGTAGTAGATTCTCCACCACAAGATTGTGATGATCCCTTAAAGCGTGAAGCTTTTCTGAAATCGTTGGATGGAGCTGATGGTATAGTGCGGATTTCACTTTCTAAGGAATCAGGATTCCAGCAACCGAAATGGGTCATTCATACGAAAAGACAAAACGCCGAAAACTTGAAAGCCTCTTTGAATGAAAAGATCGGTAAAACTGAGGTTCGCAAATCGACAATTGTCGGTTTATTATCACGAGTGGACTTCCCGATCAACCCAGAGAGTGTGTGTGCTTCTAACCATGGGATCGAAGAGATACAGCGCATCGGTGTTTCGAAATCATATCGTGTATACTTCCATTTGGTGACGGCCAAGTCTCATTATTTGCGTCATGGGATTCACATTGGCTACGAACATTTCCGGCTTACTGATTATAGGTTTTTACCGCGAATGTGCTACAAATGCGGGTCGCTAGAGCATATATCGTCAGCCTGCTCTAGCGTGGAACGTTGTCTCAAGTGCCTTGGTAGTGGACACTCTCATTCTAGGAACAACCCTTGCCAGAATGAACCTTGTTGCTTCCATTGTGGATCTCATGAGCATACTGGATTTAGCTTTCGCTGCAAGCAGTTAACCGAAAAAGTTGTAAAGAATAATAAATGATTAGTGCAGAGATTATATCTCTGAATCTGAATGGTTTTGGTGATAAACAACATGTATTGCAGTCTATGCTGCGCGATCTGGATATTTTGTGTCTGCCAGAGCATCATCTTCTGGACCACTTTACTAGTCTTGTTTCAAGCCTGTCGCAGCAGTTTAAGTGTTTTATATCTCCAGCTACACCTACAGGTGGACGCCCATCAGGAGGCGTTTGCATTTTTATTCGAGAGAATATTCCAGTTTCAGTGTTTGCCGTTAATCGTTATTTTGTTGCTGTTAGAATCCCAGGGATTATTTTTTTTTCCTGCTATTTACCAACAAATTATCATACTATTGATTCGGATTTTGATTTCAATTTTGCATGTTTAGAATTATCGCCAAGTGTGGCAAAAGTTCCATCAGATTTCCAGTGGCTTATTTGCGGGGATTTTAACTGCAACATTGCTATCTCTGATGTCCACTCCTCCGTTCTTTTATCTTTGTTTTCGGTTTTTACTATAGTTTCAAAAGATGCGGATTTTACGTATGCCGATAATTCTGGTTCTTGCTCTAATCTAGACCATGTGCTGGTCTCAAATGCAGCGTTATTACCACAGCCTGTGGTAATAACGGTTGGATCATGTTGGGTTGGATATGCCTATTAGTGACCATTTTTACCTTTCTTTTCATTTAAATATTCAAATTCCATCTTTTAAAATTATCCATCGTTCTAGTCAAATTGTAAATAAAATGATCTGGGATCGGGAAAAAATGTGCAAATATCATGAAGAATCAGATGCACTTTTAGGTAAAATAATTGTAAATTATTTTAAGAATGTTGAACAAATTGACATTGACCTATTTTACTATGAATTTGTTCATAGTTTAAAAGTCGGGGCTATTAAAGTATTTAGAACTGATTCTTTCTCTCGTGGATCTCATGTTTAAGGTTGGAACCTTAACCCAATTTTAAAGCAAAGCCAAAAGAATGCATCTGAAGCTTGTTACATTTGGAATTGCGCGGGAAAACCGCGATCTGGACCATTTTATGATGGTATCAAATTAACTAAACGCGATTCTCGGGCCGAGTTGCGTTTGCATAATGAAATTATAAAAGATGAAATTGGTTCAAGGATTACTAGTGATAAGAATGAGCTTTGGAGTTTGGTTAATTCTAGACGTCGTAATAACAATTGTTCACTAGATTCTAATAGTTCTCTGAAACTAGATGATTGGATAACTCATTATAATCAAGTTTTTTCATCCGGTGATGCGGCAGTTGAATCACGGCTTGACTCTTTATTATCGGAAGAAATTTTAAAGCCCCGCCCAAATAGTAAAATATCTGTTTCTGTTGAAGATGTAACGGCAGCAATTAAATCTCTAAAAAGTAAGCATTCTTTTGATCATGATGGTATACATTCAAACCATATAAAATGGGCATCCCCCAAAGCAATCCTTCTTCTCGCTACTCTTTTTACTACTATTCTTTCTTCTGGAGTTGTTCCAACTAGCTTTTCTCGTGCTACCACTTCACCCCTTTCAAAAAAGGAGGGAATACGAATCGATGTTCTGATTACAGGCCGATTACTGTTTCGTGCCAGGTTAGCCAAGTTTTTGAGTTAGTTTTATTAAAGTATTTGGAGTCTTGTAACCAAGGCCTGAATCAAATTGGGTTCCGTAAGGTTCTAAGCATGGATGTTGCTCATACCCTCCTTTCAAGAATAATATCCTTTTGTAAGTAATGGGATTGATTTAATACACTTGCGTTAGATTTTACGGCGGCGTATGATTCAATTGTCCATTCTTGGGCTATGACTGCGCTTCTGAAGAATAATGCCCTACTAGCACTAGTTTTGGTTTTAAAAAAGTGGTATGGCTCCTCTCATATTCGTATTAAGTGGAAGAATCAGTTTAGTGATTATAATGTTAAGTTATGTAGGGGGCTGAGGCAAGGAAGCATTATTTCTCCTTGGATTTTCAATATTACTGTTTCGGGGCTTTTTGATCAAATTCAGTTGACTTTTATTTATGGTAAAAGTTATGTTCTGTCGTGGATTGCTTACGCAGATGATTTACTCCTTTTGAGTCGATCGCTTCAGTCACTTCAACAAAATGTAGATTTCTTAGCAAAGGTTTGTAGTGAGCATGGACTTCGTTTTCGCCCTGAAAAGCGTCAGTTTTTTATTCTTGGTCCTAAGGCTAATGATCTCGTTAATTCAGAAATTTCTGTTCGTATTTATGATAGTATTTTTAAACCTTTCGAATCTTTTTTATATCTTGGTGTGCCTTATGGACCAACTTTAGCTCTATGCCGTGCTTCTATTTCCAAAGCAGTTAAAAGTAGAATAGCGTCTAGTTTCGGGGCAGTAATTTGTCTTCGTGATCTTCTTTCTCGGAAATCACTGGCTCGGGTATATAATACAGTCGCGTTGCCTCAAATTTTATTTTTTTAATCGCTTCTCCCGTTTTTTATAATTATTAATATTTCGCATGTAAAAAACACATTTTTTAATTTTGCTAAGTTCCTTTGCCGCTTTTCTAAATCTGAATCAAATACTTTTTTAATGAATGCATATAAAATAAAAAACCCTGTTGATGTTTTGGAGAAAAAGCAAAAGAATTTTTTATCCAAATTAAATGTTTTTTCTCATAATTTATATAGAGCTGCGCACGAAGCTTAATTTATTTTATTTGATTTAATTTTGAATGAAGTGTTAATTTGTGAAGTGTTAATTTATTATCTATTGAATGAAGTGTTAATTTGTGTGATAATTTTGATTGAAGGCCTTTGCGTATTTGTTGTTTAAGATAATTTTATGGCCTGTTGATTAGCGGTTATTATTTTTATTTATTTCTTTTTTTACTCTTCGTATTCGGAGGAAATAAAAAGTTTGAATTGAATTGAATTGAATTAGAGTCTTAGCTTAGATTTTTTGTTAGAGTTCTAGTTTATTTTAGTTTCAGTTAAGAGCTAAGAGTTTATAGCTTAGAATCTTATCTTAGAGTCTATGTTGAAGTTCTATTTTAGTATAGTTTTAGTTAATAGATTAGAGTTTTTGTTAGAGTTGAAGTTTAGTTTAGTAATAGTTAAGAGTTTAGAGTTTTAGCTTAGAGTCTTAGCTTAGAGTTTTTGTTAGAGTTCTATTTTAGTTTAGATATACTTAAGAGTTTGGAGTTTTTTAGCTTCGAGTCTTAGCTTCGAGTTTTTGTTAGAGTTCTAGTTTACTTTAATTTTAGTTAAGAGTTTAGAGTTTTTAGCTTAGAGTCTTAGCTTAGAGTTTTTGTTGAAGTTCTAGTTTAGTTTAGTTTTAGTTAAGAGTTTAGAATTTTTACTTAGAGTCTTAGCTTAGAGTTTTTTTAGAGTTCTAGTTTAGTTTAGTTTTAGTTAAGAGTTTAGAGTTTTTAGCTTAGAGTTTTAGCTTAGACTCTAAGTCTTTAGCTTCAGCTTAGTCTTTAGCTTAGAGTTTGGTGTTTTAGCTTAGAGTCTTAGCTTAGAGTTTTGGTTAGAGTTTTAGTTTACTTTAGTTATATTTAAGAGTTTGTAGTTTTAGATTAGAGTTTTATCTTAGAGTTTTTGTTAGAGCTTTAGTTTATTTTAGTTTTAGTTAAGAGTTTATATTTTTTATATCAGAGTCTTAGATTATAGTTTTTTTTGAAGTTCTAGTTTAGTTTAGTTTTAGTTAAGAGTTTAGAGTTTTACCTTAGAGTCTTAGCTTAGAGTTTTAGTTAGAGTTGTAGTTTAGTTTAGTTATAGTTTAGAGTTTTTAGCTTAGAGTCTTATCGTAGAGTTTAATTTTAAGTTTTAGTTTAGTTTATTTTTATTTAATAGTTTCGAGTTTTAGCTTAGAGTCGTAGCTTAGAGTTTTTCTTAAAGTTGAAGTTTATTTTAGTAATAGTTGAGAGTTTAGAGTTTTAGATTAGAGCCTTAGCTTAGAGTTTTTTTTGGAGTTATAGTTTAGTTTAGATATATTTAAGAGTTTGGAGTTTTACCTTAGAGACTTAGCTTAGAGTTTTAGTTTAGTTTAGTTTTAGTTAAGAGTTTAGATTTTTTTAGCTTAGAGTCTTAACTTAGAGTTTTTGTTAGAGTTCTAGTTTAGTTTAGTTTTAGTTAAGAGTTTTGTGTTCTACCTTAGAGGCATAGCTTAGATTTTTAGTTTAGAGTTCTAGTTTATTTTAGTTTCAGTTAAGAGTTTAGAGTTTTACCTTAGAGTCTTAGCTTAGAGTTTTTGTTAGAGTTATAGTTTAGTTTAGTTTTAGTTTTAGTTAAGAGTTTAGAGTTTTTAGCTTAGAGTCTTAGCTTAGAGTTTTTGGTGAAGTTCTAGTTTAGTTTATTTTTAGTTAAGAGTTTAGAGTTTTAGCTTAGAGTCTTAGCTTAGAGTTTTTGTTAGAGTTCTAGTTTAGTTTAGATATAGTTAAGAGTTTGGAGTTTTACCTTAGAGACTTAGCTCAGAGGTTTAGTCTATTTTTAGTTAAGAGTTTAGAGTTTTTTAGCTTATAGTATTAGCTTAGAGTTTTTGTTAGAGTTCTAGTTTAGTTTAGTTTTAATTAAGAGTTTAGAGTTTTTAGCTTAGTGTCTTAGCTTAGAGTTTTAGTTAGAGTTCTAGTTTAGTTTAGTTTTAGTTAAGAGTTTAGAGTTTTACCATAGAGTCTTAGCTTAGAGTTTTAGTTAGAGTTAAAGTTTAGTTACAGTTAAGAATATAGAGTTTTAGATTAGAGTCATAGCTTAGAGTTTTACTTAAAGTTATAGTTTGATTAAGTTTTAGTTAAGAGTTTCGAGTTTTAGCTGAGTCTTAGCTTAGAGTTTTTGTTAGAGTTCTAGTTTAGTTTAGTTTCAGTTAAGAGTTTAGAGTTTTACCTTAGAGTCTTAGCTTAGAGTTTTTGTTAGAGTTCTAGTTTAGTTTAATTTCAGTTAAGAGTTCGATGTTTTAACTTTGAGTTTCAGTTAGAGTTCTAGTTTATTTTACTTTTAGTTAAGAGTTTTGTGTTTTACCATAGAGTCTTAGCTTAGAGTTTTAATTAGAGTTATAGTTTAGTTTATTTTTAGATAAGAGTTTAGAATTTTAGCTTAGAGTCTTAGCTTAAGATATAGTTTAGTTAAGTTTTAGTTAAGAGTTTCGAGTTTTAGCTTAGAGTCTTAGCTTAGAGTTTTTGTTAGAGTTCTAGTTTAGTTTAGTTTTAGTTAAGAGTTTGGAGTTTTGCCTTAGAGTCTTAGCTTAGAGTTTTAGTTAGAGTTTTAGTTTAGTTTAGTTACAGTTAAGAAATTAGGGATTTAGCTTAGAGTCATAGCTTAGAGTTTTAGTTAAAGTTATAGTTTAGTTAAGTTATAGTTAAGAGTTTAAAGTTTTAGATTATAGTCATAGATTAGAGTTTTAGTTAGAGTTATAGTTTAGTTTAGTTATAGTTAAGAGTCTCGAGTTTTTAGCTTAGAGTCTTAGCTTGGAGTTTCTGTTAGAGTTCTAGTTTTGTTTACTTCTAGTTAAGAGTTTAGAGTTTTAGCTTAAAGTCTTAGCTTATAGTTTGTGTTAGAGTTCTAGTTTAGTAATAGTTAAGAGTTTAGAGTTTTACCTTAGAGTCTTAGCTTAGAGTTTTTGTTAGAGTTCTAATTTAGTTTAGTTATAGTTAAGAGTTTGTTGTTTTAACTTATAGACTTAGATTAGAGTTTTAGTTTAGTTTTAGTTAATAGTTTATAGTTTTAGCTTAGAGTCTTATCTTAAAGTTTTTGTTAGAATTCTAGCTTCGTTTAGTTTTAGTTAAGAGTTTAGAGTTTTTAGCTTAGAGTCTTAGCTTAGAGTTTTTGTTAGAGTTCTAGTTTATTTTAGTTAATAGTTTAGAGTTTTTAGATTAGAGTAGTAGATAAGAGTTTTAGTTAGAGTTCTAGTTTAGTTTAGTTTAGTTATAGTTAAGAGTTTGGAGTTTTACCTTAGAGAATTAGCTTAGAGTTTTAGTTTAGTTTAGTTTTACTTAAGAGTTTAGAGTTTTATCTTAGAGTCTCAGCTTAGAGTTTTTGTTAGCGTTCTAGTTTAGTTTAGTTTTAGTTAAGAGTTTAGAGTTTTTAGCTTAGAGTCTTAGTTTAGAGTTTTTTGTTGAAGTTCTAGTTTAGTTTAGTTTCAGTTTAGAGTTTTAGCTTAGACTTAGTTTTAATTAGAGTTCTAGTTTAGTTTAGTTTTAGTTAAGAGTTTTTAGCTTAGAGTCTTAGCTTAGTTTTATTTAGAGTTCTAGTTTAGTTTAGTTTTAGTTAATAGTTTAGAGTTTTGCCATAGAGTCTTAGCTTAGAGTTTTAGTAAGAGTATAAGTTTAGTTTAGTTACAGTTAAGAATTTAGAGTTTTAGCTTAGAGTCATAGCTTAGAATTTTACTTAAAGTTATAGTTTGATTAAGTTTTAGTTAAGAGTTTACATTTTTAGCTGAGTTTTAAATTAGAGTTTTTGTTAGAGTTCTAGTTTAGTTTAGTTATTGTTAAGAGTTTTACCTTATAGTCTTATCTTAGAGTTTTTGTTATAGTTCTAGTTTAGTTTAGTTATAGTTAAGAGTTTGATGTTTTACCTTTGAGTTTCAGTTAAAGTTCTAGTTTAGTTTACATTTAATTAAGAGTTTAGTGTTTTACCTTAGAGTCTTAGCTTAGAGTTTTAGTTAGAGTTCTAGTTTAGTTTAGTTTTAGTTAAGAGTTTAGAATTTTAGCTTAGAGTCTTAGCTTAAAGTTTTTGTTAGAGTTCTTGTTTATTTTAGTTTTAGTTAAGAGTTTAGAGTTTTTAGCTTAGAGGGTTAGCTTAGAGTTTTTGTTGAAGTTCTAGTTTAGTTTAGTTTTAGTTAAGAGTTTAGAGTTTTAGTTTAGAGTCTTAGCTTAGAGTTTTTGTTAGAGTTGAAGTTTAGTTTAGTACTAGTTAAGAGTTTTGAGTTTTAGCTTATAGTCTTAGCTTAGAGTCTTTGTTAGAGTTCTAGTTTCGTTTAGATATAGTTAATCGTTTGGAGTTTTACCTTAGAGACTTAGCTTAGAGTTTAAGTTTAGTTAGTTTTAGTTAAGAATTTAGAGTTTTTTAGCTTAGAGTCTTAGCTTAGAGTTTTTGTTAGAGTTCTAGTTTAGTTTAGTTTTAGTTAAGAGTTTGGTGTTTTACTTTAGAGTCATAGCTTAGAGTTTTAGTTAGAGTTGAAGTTTAGTTTAGTTATAGTTAAGAGTTTAGAATTTTAGCTTAGAGTCTTAGCTTAGAGTGTTTGTTAGAGTTTTAGTTAGTTTAGTTTTAGTTAAGAGTTTAGAGTTTTTAGCTTAGAGTCTTAGCTTAGAGTTTTTGTTGAAGCTCTAGTTTAGTTTAGTTTTATTTAAGAGTTTATAGTTTTAGCTTAGAGTCTTAGCTTAGAGTTTTTGTTAGAGTTATAGTTTAGTTTAGTTTTAGTTAAAAATTTAGAGTTTTTAGCTTAGAGTCGTAGTTTAGAGTTTTTGTTAGAGTTCTAGTTTAGTTTAGTTAAGAGTTTTATCATTGAATCTTAGCTTAGAGTTCTTGTTGAAGTTGAAGTTTAGTTTAGTCATAGTCAAGAATTTAGTTTTATAGCTTAGAGTCGTAGTTTAGAGTTTTACTTTGAGTTCTAGTTTAGCTTAGTTTTAGTTAAGAGTTTAGAGTTCTATCTTAGAGTCTTAGCTTAGAGTTTTTATTGAAGATCTAGTTTAGTTTAGTTAAGATTTCGGAGTTCTATCTTAGAGTCTTAGCTTAGAGTTTTACGTAGATTAGAATTTTAGTTTATTTAGAGTTGAGGGTTTTTAGTTTTAGAATAAACAATTAGCTTGGAGTTTTTGTTAGAGTTCTGGTAGAGTTTGTTTATATCTAATAGTTTAGAGTTTTAACTTAAAGTCTTAGCTTAGAGTTTTAGTTAGAGTTCTAGTTTAGTTTAGTTTTAGTTAAGAGTTTTGAGTTTTACCTTAAAGTCTTAGATTAGAGTTTTAGTTAGGGTTGAAGTTTCGTTTAGGTTTAGTTATAGTTAAGAGTTTATAGTTTTAGCTTTGAGTCTTAGCTTAGAGTTTTAGTTAGAGTTATTGTTTAGTTTAGTTTTAGTTAAGAGTTATAGCTTAGGGGTTTAGCCTAGAATCTTAGCTTAGAGATTTAGTTTGAGTTGAAGTTTAGTCTAAACTAGCATAACCACAAAATTCCACAATATTGCATAGAAATACCAAAACCATTGGTTAGATTAGGTTATTTTAGATGTTAGGTTTCTCCACGTTTAATTTAGGTTAGATTAGGTTAGCTTATCATGAGCGCTCATGATAAGCTAACCTAATCTAACTGGTACAAAGTCGACAGGGGGGATTTTCCGGCGAGTATGGTTATGTTAGGTTAGGTTAGCCTACCTACGCGCGCGTACGTAGGCTAACCTAACCTAACCTAACTTAACCTAACCTAACTTGATCTAGCCTAACCTAACCATACTCACCGGAAAATCCCCCCATGTCGACTTTGTACCAGTTAGATTAGGTTAGCTTATCATTAGATTAGGTCAGCAACTAAACTAGAACTCTAACTAAAACTCTAAGCTAAGACTCTAAGCTAAAAACTCTAAACTCTTAATTTAAACTAAACTAAACTAGAACTCTAACAAAAACTCTAAGCTAAGACTCTAAGCTAAAAAACTCTAAACTCTTAACTAAAACTAAACTAAAACTCTAAGTTAAGACTCGAAAGTAAAATTCAAAACGCTTAAATATATCTAAACTAAAGTAGAACTCTAGCAAAAACTCTAAGCTAAGACACTAAACTCTTAAATATTACTAAACTAAACTTCAACTATAACAAAAACTCTAAGCTAAAACTCTAAGGTAAAACACTAAACTCTTAACTAAAACTAAACTAAATTAGAACTTCAAAAAAAACTCTAAGCTAAGACTCTAAGCTAAAAACTCTAAACTCTTAACTAAAACTAAACTAAGCTAGAACTCTAACAAAAACTCTAAGCTAAGACTCTAAGCTAAAATTCTAAACTCTTAACTAAAACTAAACTAGAACTCTAACTAAAACTCTAAGCTCTGACTCTAAGGTAAAACACCAAACTCTTAACTAAAATTAAACTAAACTAGAACTCAAAAAAAACTCTAAGCTAAGACTCTAAGCTAAAAAACTCTAAACTCTTAACTAAAACTAAACTAAACTAAAACTCTAAGCTAAGTCTCTAAGGTAAAACTCAAAACTATTAACTATATCTAAACTAAACTAGAACTATAACAAAAACTCTAAGCTAAGACTCTAAGATAAGATTATAAAATAATAAATAAAAATAAAACAAAATAGAAATTAAAATAAAAATATAATATAATACTATAAGATAAAAAAAATTAAATATTAAATAAAAATAAACTAAACTATAACTATAACAAAAACTCTAGGCTAAAACTCTAAGCTGAAATTCTAAACTCTTAACTAAAACTAAACTAAACTAAAACTCTAACTAAAACTCTAAGCTAAGACTCCAAGGTAAAACACCAAACTCTTAACTAAAACTAAACAAAACTAGAGCTCTAACTGAAACTCAAAGGTAAAACATCAAACTCTTAACTAAAATTAAACTAAACTAGAACTCTAACAAAAAAACTCTAAGCTAAGACTCTAAGCTAAAACTCGAAACTCTTAACTAAAACTTAACCAAACTAAAACTTTAAGTAAAACTCTAAGCTATAACTCTAAGCTAAAACTCTAAATTCTTAACTGTAACTAAACTAAACTTCAACTCCAACTAAAACTCTAAGCTAAGACTATAAAACTCTAAACTCTTAAATAAAAATAAAATAAAAAATAACTATAAAAAAAACTCTTAGCTAAGACACTAATAAAAAGTTTGAAATACTTAGCTAAAAATTAACCAAACTAAAACTTCAAGTAAAACTCTAAGCAATGACACTAAGCTAAAACTCTAAACTTTGAACTGTAATTAAGCTAAACTATAACTCTAATTAAAACGCTAAGCTAAGACTCTAAACTCTTAACTATAACTAAACTAAACAAGAACTCTAACAAAAACTCTAGGCTAAGACTCTAAGCTAAAACTCTAAACTCTTAACTAAAACTTAGCCAAACTACAACTGTAAGTAAAACTATAAGCTATGACTCTAAGCTAAAACTCTAAATTCTTAACTGTAATTAAGCTAAACTAGAACTCTAAATAAAACTCTAAGCTAAAAACTCTAAACTCTTAACTAAAACTAAACCAAACTAAAACTCTAAGCTAAGTCTCTAAGGTAAAACTTCAAACTCTTACCTATAACTAAACTAAACTAGAACTATAACAAAAACTCTAAGCTAAGAATCTAAGCTAAAACTCTAAACTCTTAACTAAAACTAAACTAAACTTCAACTCTAACAAAAACTCTAAGCTAAGACTCTAAGGTAAAACTCTAAACTCTTAACTAAAACTAAACTAAACTAGAACTTCAACAAAATTTATAAGCTAAGACTCTAAGCTAAAAACTCTAAAATCTTAACTAAAACTAAACTAAACTATAACTCTAACAAAAATTCTAAGCTATGACTCTTAAGCTAAACTCTAAATTCTTAACTATAACTAAACTAAACTTCAACTCTAACTAAAATCTAAGCTAAGACTCTAAGCTAAAACTCTAAACTCTTAACTATAACTATACTAAACTTCAACTCTAACTAAAACTCTAAGCTAGGACTCTAAGCTAGAACTCTAAACTCTTAACTAAAACTAAACTAAACTATAATTTCAACAAAAACTCTAACCTAAGACACCAAGATAAAAACTAAACTTTTAACTACTACTAAACTAAACTAGAATTCTAACAAAAAAACTCTATGCTAAGACTCTAAGCTAAAACTCCAAAATTTTAACGCTAACTAAGTAAACTACAACTCTAACTAAAACTCTAAGTTAAGACTAAGGTAAAACTCTAAACTTTTAACTAAAACTAAACTAAACTTCAACTCTAACTAAAACTCTTAGCTAAGACTCTAAGCTAAAACTCTTAACTAAAACTAAACTAGAACTCTAACTAAAACTCTAAGCTAAGAATCTAAGCTAAAACTCTAAACTCTTAACTAAAACTAAACTAAACTACAACTCTAACAAAACTCTAAGCTAAGACTCTAAGCTAAAACTCTAAACTCTTAACTAAAACTAAAGTAAACTTCAGCTCTAAATAAAACTAAGCTAAGACTCTAGGCTAAAACTCTATGCCAATGGGTTAAAGAAAAAACCTGAAAAATGTTGGATAATTTCTAAGTCTAAAAAATTCAGTCCGAAAAAACTTAAAAAAATTCAATAAGCAAGGGGGAATGGAAGGCTTCGGTGGGGCTTTGGGGGTGCAGGGGCCCGGGGGACCTTTGAGGGCCTGGGGGTTCCTTCGGGGTTAGGGTAGGGAGATCGGGGCCCTTTGGGGTTGGGGTAGAGGACCTCACAACACTGTTCAAATACAACTTGTGTATTATAACGACCATAGAGTTTTACCCTCAAATCCTCTTCTAAAACATCTTCTAAAATCATCTTTTCAAATGTATCTAACTGTTTCTCCGAAATAATTCCCCTTTCTTGAATCAATAATTCCCCATAGAAACAACAAATTAATTCCCCTTTCGTTAATCAATAATTGCCCTTAGAAACAACAAATTAATTCACCTTTCTTGAATCAATGATTTCCCTTAGAAAAAACAAATTAATTCTCCTTTCGTGAATCAATAAGTCTCCTTAGAAACAACAAATTTATTCCCCTTTTGTGAATCAATAATTCCCCTTAGAAACAACAAATTAATTCCCCTTTCGTGAATCAATAATTCCCCTTAGAAACAACAAATTAATTCCCCTTTCGTGACAAATCAATCAACCTTGACATCACCCGTCAGACATTAAAAAACTTCGCCCAGAAACAATTCTCCTGGACGAACACCAAAGACATTAATAAACTTCACCCGGAAACAATGCTCCTGGGCGAACTCCAAAGACATTAATAAACTTCGCCCGGAAACAATTCTCCTTAGAAATACATCAAAGTGAGAAAAATCCTGTTTTTTCATTCTCAGTGAGAAAAACGTGTTCTCCCTGGGGATTCCATGCCCATTAATGGTGTGGGATCGGGACTGACAGCACAGGTGTTCTCCCTAGGGACTCTATGCCCATATATGGTGTGGGATCGGGACTGACAGCACAGGTGTTCTCCCTAGGGACTCTATGCCCATATATGGTGTTCGTACGGGACCTCCTGACCCCTTTCTACTGGCGTGGAGGAATGATTCTCCCTCCGATTACTTTCGACTATTAAAAAGGGCAATAACCCTCTAAATTGCCCGTCAAATCATCCCTTCTTGAAGTTTTTACGACAACGCTTTCTATAAGAAGTTTATATGCCCCCAGGTCATAACTTATAACCTTAGCCCTGAAGGCTGTGGGGGTTGTCAAACTCAAAGACATAGTTTCCAGACCCTTCAACTAAGTTAAAAAAATGGCTATATCAAAATGTTGATCGGAGGTTTTTGGGGAAACGATGGGTGTGGGGGGGGGGCATTCACCCTCCGATCGCTTTTGACAAAATTTTAAAAAATTTAATTGAATGTCTTCGGGGAAATGGCGGACGTAAATTAGTTGCCCTCCAATCACTTTCGACTATTGAAAGGGCACTATCCCTTTCAATTTCCGATTGAATAAGCTCTTTTTGAAGTTTCTATGACAAAACTTTCGACTAAAACCTTATATGCACCCAGGGCATAACTTACAACCTTTGCCCTGAGGGTTTTTATTTGGGTGAGGGGGGGGCGTCATCCTTAAAGACCCCATTTCCAGACTTTTAAACTACGTTGAACAAAATGTTTATCTCAAAATTTTGATTGTATGCATATAGAGAAATGATCTACGTGAAAGGGGGTTAGCTGCTCTTCAGTCACTTTCAACTATTAAAAAGGACATTAGTGCTTTCAATTTCCAATTGAATGAACACTCTTTGACGTTTCTACAACAAAGCCTTCTATAAAAACCTAATATGCCCCAGGGTACAATGCCCCAAATGCAAAATTATGAATCTTAATTCAATAAAATGTCAGCAAAATCATCTTAATTCAATAAAATGTTAGCAACATCATCTTAGTTCATTAAAACGTCAGCAACATCATCTTAGTTCATTAAAACATCAGCAACATCATCTTAGTTCATTAAAACGTCAGCTACATCATCTTAGTTCATTAAAACGTCAGCAACATCATCTTAATTCATTAAAACATCAGCAGATTCATTTGCCATAGCATGTACTTCAATTGAACGGTAAAGCAGCCTAAAGTGACTGCACTGCTGTGAATCAAAATGTTTTGTATAGTGCGGGCAATTTAGGTAGTAGGAGGGCCCCAGAAGGTATAGGGGGGAGTCCACAAATGGGCATTGAATAACGCAAGTAGTACAACATCATTGACCTACTTTCGAGGGTGACGCAACTCGCTCATTGAATACAACCGGTAC
Source organism: Artemia sp. Qi Xiang Cuo (assembly GCF_049724085.1). Taxonomy (NCBI): domain Eukaryota; kingdom Metazoa; phylum Arthropoda; class Branchiopoda; order Anostraca; family Artemiidae; genus Artemia; species Artemia sp. Qi Xiang Cuo. The sequence continues at coordinate 60,068,827 of NC_142807.1, read as the reverse complement.
AAGATCAGGTGACAGCATCAGAAAAGGAAAAGATGACAACTGTCAATCAGAGAGCTAGAAATATTGGGGTTCAAGACGCTTTCAGTATAGCTTTCAGTAAAGCGCCAATGACGCAGTAGGTTTTAGACTTTTACAGTGAGAGAAGGAGGTCATACCCAAACTCTTGTTTGTGGTAATTTTTGTTTGTTTCAAGCTTAATTTGCATATTCAATTTAGGTTTCCCTCGTTTTAAGATTTATTTATTAATTTACATTTATCTATTGTCTGTTTGTTTGCATTGACTGTTTATTTAATTTCTGTTCGTTTTAAGTTTCATTTGTACTTCAATAGGAAATATTTTTTTCGCTTATGTTTGATTTTCATATTCAATCTAAGCATTACTCGCTTTAAGATCTATTTATTCATTTATATCATTACTTGTTGTATGTTTTTGCTATGATTGTTTATTTAATTTCTTTTCGTTTTGGGTTTTTTCGGAAAGTTTTTTTTTATAATTTTTGTTCATTTTTGATTGCCAAAAATTTCAAGTTTTTGAAAATTCATTTCAAAATCAAACTTAAAAAAAAAATAAAATATTAATCAAAGTATCAAAACTGTTATCAAAGTAACAATATCAAAGTAAAAAATGAGTTTGTGTCAACCTCGGAGTTTTTTTATCTGTTGTTTGAACTATTTTTGACAAAATTGCTATCTCAAAATTTTTATTGAATGGGTTTGGGGAAAAAGGGCGTGGGGGGACTACATTAAGTTTCGGTCTCTTTTGACTCTTTAAAAGTGAAATAGAATTTTCTATTTTCAATAAGATTAGCCCTCTCCGAAGTTTATACGAGTATCCCTTCTATAAGAAACATATATAGCCCAAGAGCATAACTTACAACGCCTGTCCCTGGGTCCTGGGAGGTTGTGTCGACCCTGGAGTTTCAATATCTGATGGTTGAACTATTTTTAACAAAATAATCACCTGAAATTTTTCTCAGAAGGGTTTATCCATCCGATACACCCAAAGGCGTGGAGGGCGGGAGGGGCTAGTTGCCGTCCGATCTGTTTAACTCTGAGAAAATGAACTACAACTTTTAATTTCCATTCAAATGAACCCTCTCTGAAGTTTATACGAGTATATCTTCCATAAGAACCATATATGTCCCCAAAGCAATACATACAACGCCTACCCCGGCCCTGGGGGGGGGGGGTTGTGTCGACACAGGAGTTTTCCTTATCTGACCTTTGGACTATTTTTAGCGAAATGACCATAAGTAAAGCAGTTTTGTTATATGATCTTTGAACAATTAATACAAATGGCTACCTCAGATTTTTTATCAGATGTATTTGGGGGAAAAGGGCTTGGGGGGCAAGTTACCCTTTGATCATTTTTGACTCTTAAAAAGGGCTGGATTTCAATATCCAATCAAATGAGCCCTCTCTAAAGTTTATACGGGCATCCCTTTCATATGAACAATATATGTCCTAGGGCATAAATTACAACGCCTACCCCCGGGCTTTGGGAGGTTTTGACGACACCTGAGTTTTTGTTATCTGACTTTTGAGAAATTTTTAACTTAATGCCTATCTCAAAATTTTTATTGGATGCATTTGGGGAAAAGGGGCGTGGGGGCTAGTTGCCCTCCTATATATTTTGACTCGAAAAAACGTAACTAGAACTTTCAATTTCCATTCAAATGAGCCATCTCTGAATTTTTTACGAGCATCCCTTCAATAAGAACCATATATTCCCCAAGGGCATAACTTACGACACCTGCCCTCGGGCCTTGGTGGGTTGCGTTGACCCCTGGGTTTTCGTTATACGGTCTTTGAACTATTCAAAAAAGCTATCTCAAAGTTCTTATCAGACAGTTTTGAGGAAAAAAGGGCGTGGTGGGGGGGGGTCTAGGTGCCCTCCAATCTCTTTTGACTCTTAAAAAGTGAGCTAGAACTTTCAATTTCCAATCAAATGATACCACTTTGAAGTTAATACGAGAATTCCTTCCATAAGACCCATATATGCCCCCAGGGAATAAGTTATAACGCCTGCCCCCGGGCCCTGGTGGGTTGTGTCAACACCAGAATTTTAGTTATATGATCTTTGAACTATTTTTAACAACATAGCTATCTTAAAATTTTTATTGGTTAAATTTGGGAAAAAAGGGTTTAGGGGGGGGGGGGGGCCCAAGCTGGTGACTCTCCAACATCTTTTGACGCCTAAAAAGTGAACTAGAATTTTCAATTTACAGTCAAATGAGTCCTCTCTGAAGTTTATACGACAATGTTGTCCATAAAAAACCTTATATGCCCCCAGGGCATAACTTACAACCATTGCCCTGAGGGCTACGGGGGAGTTGTCAACCTCAAAGACCTAATTTTCAGAACTTAAAACTATGTTTAATAGAATGGCTGTCTCAAAATTTTGATCGGATGTGTTTAGGGAAAAAGTGGGCGTGAGAGGGGGGTTAGTCGCCCTAAAATTTTGATTGGATGTGTTTGGGGAAAAAGTGGGCGTGAGAGGGTAATTAGTTACCCTCAAATCACTTTCGACTATTAAAAAGGGACTAGCCCTTTGAATTTTCAATCGAAGGAGCCTTTTTTGAAATTTCTATGACACCGCCTTCTATATAAACCTTATATACCCCCAGGGTTTAACTTAAAACCCTTGCCTTGAGGGTTGTGGGGTAGTGTCCTCCTCAAAAACATATTTTCTCTCTGAAAATCAACTACGCTGAACAAAATGGCTATCTCAAAATTTAGATTGAATGTGTTTGGGGGAATGATGGGCGTGGGGGGGGCTAGTTGCCCTCCAATCACTTTTGACTATTAAAAAGGGAACTAGCCCTTTGAATTTCCAATTGAAAGAGCCTTTTTTGAAGTTTCTACAACAACACCTTCTATAAAAACCTTATATGCCCCCCGGACATAACTTAAAACCCTTACCCTAAGGGTTGTAGGGGAGTGTCCTCCTCAAAAACATATTTTCTATCTGGAAATCAACTACGCTGAAAAAACTGCTATCTCAAAACTTTGATTGGATGTGTTTGGGGGAATGATGGGCGACGGGGGGGGGGCTAGTGTCCCTCCAATCACTTTTGACTATTAAAAAGGGCACTAGCCCTATGAATTTCTAATCAAATGAGCCTTTTTTGAAGCTTCTACGACAACGCCTTCTATAAAAACCTTATATGCCCCCAGGGCATAACTTAAAACCCTTGCCCTGAGGGTTGTGGGGGATTGTCGTCCTCAAAAACATATTTTCTATCCGGAAATCAGCAACGCTGAACAAAATGGATATCTCAAAACTTTGATTGGATGTGTTTGGGGGAATGATGGGCGTGGGGGGCCTAGTTGCCCTCCAATCCCTTTCGACTATTAGAAAGGGCACTATCCCTTTGAATATCCAATCGAATGAGCCTTTTTTGAATTTTCTACGACAACAGCTTCTATAAAAACCTTATGTGCCCCCAGGGCATAACTTAAAACCCTTGCCCTGAGGGCTGTGTAGGAGTTTCCTCCTCAAAAAATATATTTTTTATCTGGAAATCAACTACGCTGAACAAAATGGCTATCTCAAAATTTTGATTGGTTGTGTTTGAAGGAATGATGGGCGTGGGGGGTCCAACTTGGCCTATAATCACTTTCGACTATTTAAAAAGGCACTAGCCCTTTGAATTTTAAATCAACTTAGAATGTTTTGAAGTTTCTGCGACAACACCTTCTATAAAACCTTATATGCCCCCAGGGCATAACTTAAAACTCTTGCCCTGAGGGTTGTGGGGGAGTTTTCTCCTCAGAAATTTAATTTTTTATCTGGAAATCAACTACACTGAACAAAATGGATATCTCAAAATTTTGATTGGATGTCTTTTGGGGAATGATGGGCGTGGGGGGGGGGCGAGTTGCCCTCTGATCATTTTCGACTATTAAAAAGGGCACTAGAACTCTCGATTTCCAATCGAATGAGCCCTTTGAAGTTTCTACGATGACCCTTTTAGTATGAAGTGCCTCTGGGAAAAAAATAAATAATAAAACATTGGAGATGTTCCATACCTCATATGTTCCGGTTGAATAACATCTGCCTCAGGGGATTTTCCTAAAAAAGGAAGACGACGAACAAAAGATTCATAACACGACGGGGTAATAGTAAGCCAGTTACTGTATTGGTTTAGTCGATCAAAATGCTGCATCAGAATATCCTGAAAATTACTTTCTAATGATGTAGGATCAGCCACAAAAATTGTAGAAAAAAGTTCAAATCATCTATTTATTTCAATGCTATCGGGTGGCGACGAAGAAGACCGGATAAGTTAAGACACTTCTCGCGATAGCTGATGAGGAATTTTTTTATTTCCCGCGATAGCTCCTTAACCCGACTTCTTTTCCAATATCACACCTTATTTTGATATTGTTGTTTACTCGTTTTCATAATTTTGAAAACCCTTTCTGAACGTGGTCTTTCACAATCAAACCAAATTTGTCTCCAAAACACATGGCGAGACTTTTCAACCTTCAAACCAGGAAAATCTGACCAGCCTCTCATACGGGTATTCAGCTTGATTTTTTCAGACGGAACAGCTACGGATGCAGCTGTTTTCATACTTTGCACTAGTTCAAGCAAATAACAATTCAAATCGAGAAGCCGATCAGATTTTACCCACGAGAGCAAATGAAACGGAACCTTTATCTCACTTAAGTACGATTCAAGTAGTATCTGGTAAGTAAATATATCAATACGACGCGTTCTGTTTAGTTAACCACTTGGGTATTAGAGCATGTGTCTCAAAAGAACTGTGTGGTAGATGAAGCTCAAGATACAAATGGTCACTTAAAAGAAAGTCGTCAGAAACATTAACTATCTGCCTCTGGATATCCCCCATATCAGTAAACACGAAATCGAGATAAGAAGTGCTACCTGTGTTATGTACATAGGTAATCGATCTATTTTTCTGTAGACAATAGAAATTTTGCGGCAATGTACCCTTTAAAATTTCTGAGTGACCAATGTTATTGTAAGAGCTATTCTTTCAAGTAGTTTCGACAATGATGAGCAAGCAGACGCAAACTTCTAACTCGATCGGTCATTTCTATAATCTGTAGGCATATAAACACAAACAGCTATAAAACCACTACATTCTACTGCAACACATACATGATTAGACTCAAACACATTACAATTATACTTATTTCTAACAGCTATCATTAAGCCCCCCAAGGGTTGACCCCCAGTACTTTTAGCTGGGCGGATAAAAAATTTAGATAATTGCCTTTCCACACTGCCTTTCCATGACGATAAATAAAAGTTCAAATTGGGACAAAATCCTTTTATTAGACAGTGTTTCACAAACAGTGATATAAATTCACAAAAAATACCAGATATTTCTGTCACATATGCAATAACCGTCATCAGTTTTATTACTGAAGACGGTCACGAGAGCAACACGTTGCACGTCGAGCAACAAGAGCCACATGCTGACAACCACAGCCTGAAAACAAGTATTGAGTTCAAAATGGGCAAGAGCATAGGGTTTTAGAGCTTACTCTTAACGACATTCATCATAGAAAAGGACCGTTCCACTATCACATTGCTAATTGGCAAACTCAACAGGGTGAATGACCACCTGGCTAACTCACGAAAAGGAGAGGCCCCAACAGCATCAAGATAATGCAGGACAGCTATCCAGGACTGAGAGGACTGTTTGGGGATTGTTCTTCCACACACAAATTACCAATTAACGTCCAACTTAGAGTCTTAGCCTATAGTCTTAGCCCAGAGCTTTAGTCAGAGTTGAAGTTTAGTTTAGTTATATATCTTCCTTTAGATTTTTAGCCTTGAGTCTTGGCTTAGAGTTGTAGCTGTAATTGTCGTGTCTTTTCGTTATAGTCACGAATTTATGTTTTTAGATTATGGTCTTAGATTAGAGTTTTAGGTAGACTTTTAATTTACTTTATTTATTCTTAATAGTTTTATATTGGGTTTTCATAATAGAGTCTTATCTTATAGTTTTATTTAAATTTTAAGTTTAGTTTATTTATAGTTATGAGTTTAGAGTTTTAGCTTAGAGTCTTAGCTCAGAGTTTTAGTTAGAGTTCTAGTTTAGTTTAGTTTTAGCTAAGAGCTTTACCTTAGAGTTTTAGCCTAGAGTCTTAGCTCAAAGTTTTAGTTTGAGCAGAAGTTTAGTTTAGTTGTAGTTAAGAGTTTAAAGTTTTAGTTTATAATATTATATTATATCTTGAGTTATTGTTCTAGTTTATTTTAATTTTAGTGTTTATATTTATCTTATAGCCTTATTTCATAGTTTTATTTTTATTTATATTATCGTTTAGTTTTATTGAGTATTTCTATTTTCAAGTTATAACATAGAGTATCTACTTAGAGTTTTAGATAGAGTTGAATTTTAGTTTATTTATAGTTAAGACTTTAGAGTTTTATCTTAGAGCATTTTCTTATAGTTTCAGTTAGAGTTTTAGTTTAGTTTTAATTAAGAGTTTTATATTTTAGTCTTATAAGTGAATACTATCCTAGAGCTTCATTCAGTGTTGTATTTTAGTTTAGTTAGATTTCATAGGTTATATTTTTATATTAGAGTATTATATTAGAGTTTGTGCTGTAGTTTTATTTTATTTTGGTTATAGTTCATAGTTTATGTTTTTATACTAGAGTATTAAATGATATTTTTATTTATAGTTTTAATTTAGTTTATTTTTACTTAATAGTTTTATCTTTGATTTTTAGCATAGAGTCTTAGCTTAGAGTTTTAGGTTGGAGTTTTAGTAAGAGTTCTAGTTTAGTTTAGTTATAGTTAAGATTTTAGAGTTTTAGCTTAGAGTCTTAGATCATAGTTTTAATTAGAGTTATAGTTTAGTTTAGTTTTAGATAAAAGCTTTAACTTAGAGTTTTAGCATATAGTATTATATCATATTTTTATTTATATTTGAATTTCAGTTTAGTTGTAGTTAAGAGTTTAAAGTTTTAGTTTAGAGTCTTATCTTAGAGTTTTAGTTAGAGTTATAGTTTAGTTTAGTTTTAGTTAAGAGATTTAGATTAGAGTATTATCTTAGAGTTTTAGTTAGAGTTCTAGTTTAATTTGGTTTTATTTAATAGTTTTATCTTAGAATTTCATGATAGACGATTAGCTTATAGTTTTAGTTATAGTTTTAGTTTAGTTTAGTTATTTTTATGAGTTTATAGTTTTTGTTTATATTATTAGCTTATTGTTTTAGTTAGAGTTTTAGTTTAGTTTAGTTTAGTTTTAGTTTATATTATTAGATTTTAGTTTTATATTAGAGTATCATATTTCAAATTTATCTGTATTTATTTTTAAGATTAGTTATAGTTAAGATATTTATAGTATATTTTTAGCCTAGAGTCACATAGAATAGATTTAGTAATATTTGTTTTTCGGATTTGTTATTGTTAAGAGTTTTGATCTTTTTCTCAAAGTCTTATCTTTGGGCTTTGTATTGAGTTCTAGTGCGTTCCAGTCTTAGTTATGAGTTTTAGCTTATAGTTTTATAATATATTTCTAGCTTAGAGCTAAAGAGTTGAATTTTTTTTTAGTTATTGTTAAGATTTTATAGTCTTATCTTAGAGCTTTAGTTAGGGTTATAGTTTAGTTTAGTTTTAGTTAATATTTTGAGCTTATAGTCTTAGATCAGAGTTTAGTTATAGTTATAGTTTAATTTAGTTTTATTTAAGATTTCTATCTTAGAATTTTATTCAAGAGTCTCAGATTAGAGTTTTTAGGTACAGTTGAAGTTTAGTTTTATTTAAGAGTTTGTAGTTTTAGATTTTAGTATTTGCCTATAGTTTTAGTTAGAGTTCTAGTTTAGTTTAGTTTTAGTTAAGAGTTTTATCTTAGAGTTTTAGCCAAGATTCTTAGCTTAGAATTTTAGTTAGAGTTGAAGTTCAGTTTAGTTTTAGTTATAGTTAAGAGTTTAGAGTTTTATCTTAGAGTCTTATCTTAAAGTTTCAGTTAGAGTTCTAGTTTAGTTTAGTTAAGAGTTTTATACTAGATTTTTAGCCTATAGTCTTATCTTAGAGTTTATTTATAGTTGAAGTTTAGTTTAGTTATAGTTCAGAGTTTAGAGTTTTAGCTTAGAGTCTTAGTTTAGTGTTTTAGTTAGAGTGGAAGTTTATTTTGGTTATTGTTAAGAGTTTAGAGTTTTAGCTTAGAGCCTTAGCTTAGAGTTTAGTTAGAGTTGAAGTTTAGTTTAGTTATAGTTAAGAGTTTAGAGTTTTAGCTTAGAGTCTTAGCTTAGAGTGTTAGTTAGAGTTTTAGTTTAGTTTAGTTTTAGTTAAGAGATTTAGCTTAGAGTCTTAGCTTAGAGTTTTAGTTAGAGTGCTAGTTTAGTTTGATTATAGTTAAGAGTTTAAAGTTTTAGCTTAGAGTCTTAGCTTAGATTGTTAATTAGGTTTCTAGTTTAGTTTAGTTTTAATTTAGAGTTTTAGATTAGAGTCTTAGCTTAGAGTTTTAGTTACAGATTCAGTTTAATTTGGTTTTAGTCAGAAGTTTTAGTTTAGAGTGTTAGGCTATGCTATTATCTTTTAGTTTTACTTAGATTAGTAGTTTAGTTTAGTTATTGTTAATAGTTTATAGTTTTATCTTAGAGTCTTGGCTTAGAGTTTTATTTAGAGTTCTTGTTTAGTTTAGTTTTAGTTAAGAGTTTTAGCTTAGAGTTTTAGCCTAGAGTCTTAGCTTAGAGTTTAGTTAGAGTTGAAGTTTAGTTTAGTTATAGTTAAGAGTTTAGAGTTTTAGCTTAGAGTCTTAGCTTAGAGTTTTAGTTAGAGTGGAAGTTTAGTTTGGTTATAGTTAAGAGTTTAGAGTTTTAGCGTAGAGTCTTAGCTTAGAGTTTTAGTTAGAGTTGAAGTTTAGTTTAGTTATAGTTAAGAGTTTAGAGTTTTAGCTTAGAGTCTTAGCTTAGAGTTTTAGTTAGAGTTCTAGTTTAGTTTAGTTTTAGTTAAGAGATTTAGCTTATAGTCTTATCTTAGAGTTTTAGTTAGAGTGGAAGTTTAGTTTGATTATAGTTAATAGTTTAGAGTTTTATCTTACAGTCTTAGCTTAGAGTTTTAGTTAGAGTTCTAGTTTAGTTTTTATTAAGAGTTTTAGATTAGAGTCTTAGCTTAGAGTTTTAGTTAGAGTTCTAGTATAATTTAGTTTTAGTTAAGAGTTTTAGCTTAGAGTTTTAGCCTAGAGTCTTAGCTTAGAGTTTTAGTTAGAGTTGAAGTTTAGTTATTGTTAAGAGTTTAGAGTTTTATCTTAGAGTCTTAGCTTATAGTTTTAGTTAGAGTTCTTGTTTAGATTAGTTTTAATTAAGAGTATTAGCTTTGATTTTAAGCCTAGACTCTTAGCTTAGAGTTTTAGTTACAGTAGAAGTTTAGTTTAGTTATAGTTAAGAGTTTAGAGTTTTAGCTTAGAGTTTAGTTAGAGTTATAGTTTAGTTTAGTTTAATCTTAGAGTTTTAGCCAAGAGTCTTAGCTTAGAGTTTTGGTTAGAATTGAAGTTTAGTTTAGTTTTAGTTATAGTTAAGAGTTTAGAGTCTTAGCTTAGAGTTATAGCTCAGAGTTTTAGTTAGAGTTTCAGTTTAGTTTAGTTTTAGTTAATAGTTTTATCTTAGAGTTTAGCCTATAGTCTTAGCTTAGAGTTTTAGTTAGAATTGAAGTTTAGTTTAGTTATAGTTATAGTTAAGAATTTAGAGTTTTAGCTTAGAGTCTTAGCTTATAGTTTTAGTTAGAGTTATAGCTTAGTTTATTTTTAGTTAAGAGTTATAGCTTAGAGTTATATCCTAAAGTTTTAGCTAGATTTATAGCTTATTTTAAGTTTATAGTTTTAGCCTAGAGTTTTATACCAAAGATTTATTTTTCGTGGAATTTCAGTCTAATAGCAGTTTCTGTTGAAATTTTCTGTTCTTTAGTTTTATCGTAGAGCTTTAATTATATGTTAATTTCATTTTAGTTTTATCTTATAGTTGTATACTGGAGCAGAATATTATATTGTTATTTATAGATTTAGTTTAATTTAGTTTTAGTTATTATTCTTATCTTGGAGTTTAGCCAGGAACCCTAGATTAGAGATTTAGTTAGAGTTGAAGTTTAGTTTAGTTATAGTTAAGAGTTTAGAGTTTTAGCTTCGAGTCTTAGCTTAGAGTTTAGTTAGAGTTCTAGTTTAGTTACAGGTAATAATTTAGTTAAGAGTTATAGCTTAGAGTCATACCCTAGAATTTTAGTTAGATTTCTAGTCTATTTTAGTTTTAGTTTGGAGTTTTACCTTAGAGTCTTAGCTTAGAGTTTTAGTTAGAGTGGAAGTTTAGTTTGATTATAGTTAAGAGTTTAGAGTTTTAGCTTAGAGTCTTAGCTTAGAGTTTTAGTTAGAGTTATAGTTTAGTTTAGTTTTAGTTAAGAGATTTAGCTTAGAATCTTAGCTTAGAGTTTTAGTTAGAGTTCTATTTTAATTTAGTTTTAGTTAAGAGTTTTAGTTTAGAATTTCAGGCTAGAGTCTTAGCTTAGAGTTTTAGTTAGAGTAGAAGTTTAGTTATAGTAAAGAGTTTAGTGTTTTAGCTTAGAGTCTTAGCTTAGGGTCTTAGTTAGAGTTCTAGTTTAGTTTAGTTTTAGTTAAAAGTTTTAGCTTAGAGTTTTAGCCTAGAATCTTATATTAGAGATTTAGTTAGAGTTGAAGTTCAGTTTAGTTTTAGTTATAGTTAATACTTTATAATTTTAGCTTAGAGCCTTAGCTTAGAATTTTAGGTATAGTTCTAGATTAGTTTAGTTAAGAGTTTTAGATTAAATTGTTGGCCTATAGTCATATTTTAGAGTTTTAGTTCTAGTTGGAGTTTAGTTTTGTTATAGTTAAGAGTTTAGAGTTTTAGCTTAGAGTCTTAGTTTAGTGTTTTAGTTAGAGTTCTATTTTAGTTTAGTTTTAGTTAAGAGTTTTAGCTTAGAGTTTTAGCCTAGAGTCTTAGCTTAGAGTTTTAGTTAGAATTGAAGTTTAGTTTAGTTATAGTTAAGAGTTTAGAGTTTTATCTTAGAGTCTTAGCTTAGAGTTTTAGTTAGAGTTCTGGTTTAGTTTTAGTTAAGAGTTTTATGTTAGAGTTTTAGCCTAGAGTCTTAGCTTAGAGTCTTAGCTTAGAGTTTTTGTTAGAGTTTTAGTTTAGTTTGGTTTTAGTTAAGAGATTTAGCTTAGAGTCTTAGCTTAGAGTTTTAGTTAGAGTTCTAGTTTAGTTTAGTTTTAGTTAGGAGTTTTAGGTTAGAGTTTCAGCCTAGAGTCTTAGCTTAGAGTTTTAGTTAGAGTTGAAGTTTAGTTTAGTTATTGTTAAGAGTTTAGAGTCTTAGATTAGAGTTTTAGCTTAGAGTTTTAGTTTAGATTAGTTTTAGTTAAGAGTGATAGCTTGGATTTTTAGCTTAGAGTCTCAGCTTATAGTTTTATCTGAAGTTCTAGTTTAGTTTAGTTTTAGTTGAGAGTTTAATGTTAGAGTTTTAGACAAGAGTCTTAGCTTAGAGTTTTAGTTTCAATTAAAGTTTAGTTTAGTTATCAATCAATCAATCAATCAATCAATCAATTTATTAATACTAAAAAAAAACAATTACAAACTTAAAATTTATACACGCCCAAGAAGCTCAGCTTTTAAAGGGCAAACAAAACAAATAAGACAATATTATAAAGCACATAAAAAAAAAGAAAAAAGAAAAAAAAAAAAAAAATTGTATAAGAGACATTTATTAAAATAGGAGAATTAATATGAAACTTCAAAAATAACTGAAAAAAAATATATATATAAACGAAGAAGAGATTGGAAATAGGATCTAAATAAAAAAAAATCAGAGAAATATATTGAATGAAAAAAAAAAGACATATAAATGTGGATGGAATGCAAAAAAAAAAGAAGAAAAAGGGGGAAAATACTATACTGGAAATACCCAGTGAGAAAGTGCCTTTGCAGAAAGAGATAGAGGGACATCAGGAGGGATTGAGTTCCATAGTAAAATAGATTGATAAACAGGAGACCTCTGACCTGCTGTCGATGATCGCTTAGGTAAAATGAACCTGCGATA